>NW_028249671.1:0-116136 GCF_964263255.1 Lissotriton vulgaris | reverse complement strand
GCGAAGAATTTGCCTAAGTCCAGCGGGAGCAAGATGGGTGAGGATCAGATCCTCTACTAGCAAGTCAACGGTGGCAGCGCCGTGCTTCTCGGGCACTCCCACGAAACGAATGTTGTTACGCTGGGCTCTATTTTCATACTCGTCCAGTTGTCTGGCCATCATGTCAGGCGATGAGTGCAGGTTACCAATTTCCGACTGCGCGTCCGCCTTATCAGTGACGAGACTGGAGGCCTTCAGGTCTAAAGCCTTGACCCTCTCATTGGTCTTAGCCAAGTCCGCTCTAATAAGTGTGACATCCACGGCCACCGTGTCAATCTTGGAGACAATAGCTTCATATTGCAGCCCCATATCAGCCTTCATCCCAGTGATGGCACTCATTAGGTCCCGGAGCGAAACCTCCGATGGCGCCATGGGGTCCGTCCTCGGGTCCTCAAGACTACGGCCAGCACCACCGGGGGAACCCTTCGGTTGCGTGTATCGATCCATAATATTAGTTTGGACAGGTCCCCCACGGGTCGGCACCTTCGTCTTGCGCTTCTCGACCTCAGGTTTGGACGCCATATTGGAAGCCGCGACCCGAAGGGGCCCTCTGGACCTGGTGTAAATGGCAAATGTTGTTGAGTTGCCAAAGCAGAATTTCAGTCCAAAATCGTAGAATGCAAGACGAGGGATATGGCAAGAAAGCACAGCGGGCCAAGGCCACCTCAGCCAAAGAGCCGGATCACTCCCAGAACAGTTAATTGGGAGGTCGAGGAGAAACCGAAACCAAAAGCAACAATGCCACTGGCGGGGAGGATGTCCCTCAGCCGCTGTTGTTGACTTTCTCCTCGGGCAGCCAGAGCAGCAGAGTCCCCGGTCCCGGTCGGGGGCAGGCCAGAAAGTTGAAGTCGATGCAAAGACGGTTCCCGAAGTCCGATTTCAATTCTTGAGAGAATATTAGGATCAGCAAGAGTAGATCTTCAAAAGCCCATATTAAAAACCAGGATATTTCAAGGATATTTGCGAAAGGGTGGCGCGGGACACGGGAGCTCTCTGCTCACACGACCATCTTGGATGCCCGCGTAGCTCCTCCTCATCTTGATCATTGTTAACCTCTCCACATTTTTGGGCGAGAGGCGGGTCCTTTTGCAAGTTACAATGCCACCAAGTGGGCAAGACAAGTAGTTTATAGCCAGGTTGGAGATCTCTGGCCACAATTCTTTTTTCCCATGCCAATATGCCAATGGGTCAGCATTAACATAGACCTCTGTTGAGCCATTCAGATAGTCCTGCACCATCGACTCAAGGTTCTCCACGGTTCCTCCACTTTGCTTACTTTTTGCTGGGACCTTTTGAGAAGCAAACCTAAGCTTAGTTAGTCAATCCTCTTCTTCACCCAATGTTACTGTTGTGTCTGGTGCAGATGATCCGGTTGCCAGTGTCTTTAACGGCTGAGAGGTCACTTCTGCCACAGCCACAGGTGCAGAAGTGGATTCTTTTTACTGGGGATGGTCTGCTGATGCTGATGTTCTGCCTTTTCCTTCAGTTTTCTGTCATTCTCTTTCAAACCTCATGGCTGACAGAGCTAGCCAATGTTTGTACTTTGAAACTTCTGCGTCACCAAAAGGAAAGAATGCTCTGCCTGCCAGTGCCTTTTTGTAGCGTGGATCCAGAATAGTAGCACAAATGTAATGCTATTCTGAGTGGATCATTTGAAGACGTTTATCGCCAAGTAGGCGTTGTAATAATTTCTCCGCCAAAACAAAAGCTTCTTGCTTTTCATCTTTTTCAAACATAGAAGACACCGCCTTCAGTTGGTGCTGTAGCATGCGCAACAATGGGATAGCTTTTCACAAATTACAGTCCTCCCTGCTGACTGCACGCGTGAAGACCTCAAAAGAACGAAGCATGTCTGTCAGGCTTTTAACTAACTTCCATTGCGCCGCATCTAGCCTCAGGTCCTTCAGAGCTGTACCCAGTGTTAAGAAATACTGATCGAGTACCGTAAACTGCTCATACAGCCGCTCAAGCATGTAGAAGGTTGAGTTCCAACGTGTTGGCACCTCCTGGATGAGTGCTTTCACTGGCATTCGACGTTCATGTAGCAGGCCCCTCAGATGCTTCCGGGCCTTAAAAGAATGGCTGAAATGGTTGCACATTCTTCGGCAGGTGGTCACTAACTCGCACACTGGACTTTCTTCACTCAAGAATTTTTAACAACCAGGTTTATACAGTACGACAAACACGGCACTCTGAAATATTTACCCAGATCCATGGCCTTAACTACATTGGCGCCATTATCCGTGGAAACATAACCAATCTTGCGTTTTTTGGGGGACAGCCATTGAAAGACCTTTGTGTTAAACTCCTTCAAAATGTTTTCTCCTGTATGACTTGTCTCCATACCAAATATGGCTAGTGTTGCATGTTTCTGAGCAGCTTTAAAAACGTTGTCTGGGTCAACACCTGCGTTTAGCTTTGCTTTAACCCCTGAAAAAGAGACCCAGTGTGCAGTGATGCACATGTAATCAGTGCCTGCGCCACTGGTCCACATGTCTGTTGTCAGATGTATAGTGTGAACAGCACTTTTCTGCAAAGCTGCCCCAATCACCTCCAGCACATCTTCATGTAGTGCTGGAACCGCAACTCTGGCAAAATAGAACCGGCTAGGAACCTTCAATTTAGGGCTGAGCGTTGCCACTAATTCTAGAAAACCAATCCCTTCCACAAAAGAAAAAGGAAGAAGGTCCAGAGCTAGCATTTTAGCCAGCTTAGTGTTATACAGACGCTTCAGTGGGTGGTTGCGATCAAATGGCGCTTCTGAAAACAACATGGTTCTAATGGTGGGCTGGACCATTTTACGGGATGATGATGATGACTTCTTCGACCCAGTTACGCTCGATGATGAACTTTTTCGCATTGGTGTCTCACTCTCTCCCACACTCTTAGTGTGGCTCACAGGGGGTGTGCTCCTGACAGGGGTACTGGGTGTAAGTGAAGTGTTTGACGCTTCTTCCTCCTCGTCATCATCAGATGAAACATCAACGTATACAGTTTGTTGACTTCCAATTCGGGCTTCCTTGATCTCCTTTAGGTGCGCAAGCAAGTGTGCTGTCTCTCAAGATGACCTCTCTGGCCTCCGGTACCATAGTTGGTACCAAACTTACCATGACTAACTGCAAGCTTACAAATGCTACAAATGGCTATGTTTTCCCTTTTTGGGCAAACACTAAAGAAGTCCCAAACTGGGGACTTGAAATGTCTGTGGGGGGCGGAGGAGGCGATACTGGTGGTGGTCATGCTGCTAATGCCAGATGAAGTGGAGGATGTGTGTTGCCAAACTTTACTACGTTGTGCACTTGCACCACCACTAATTGAGGTCGAGGTGGATGGAGGTCCCTTCTGGGAGAAAGAAATATGGAAGCGGTAGGTGGTGGTGTACTAGTTAACTCCAATGATGGTGATGTTCCCATTGCCTCCTCGTCGACAACATCATCATGCTCAGCAGCTTTTCGGGCTAGGGTCAAAATGTCTGTTTGCTGCATGCCCGCTGAGGCTGGAGTGACGTCTATGATGGCTGAGTCGTCGTCGTGAGAGTCTTCATCAGCAGGAGTATACGCCACTTCTTGTTCAGCGTCAGCATCACACTCCATAACTATGAGACTTTCGGGGACCTTCCTTTTACGCTTAGCTACCTTTGTCAGATCATGGTGTGCCTCACTCTCAGACGGCAGTGGTGGTTCCCAAGTTTGATCCGTATCATCAGAAGGAGGTGGGCTTGAAAAAGATGTAGACACCATCCTTGATCTTTTCCTTGCTAGGGATGTGGAAGACAATGAATGATCAGGAGGAGTGGCTTCCTCAAATGATACCTCGGCTTGAATGTCGATTCCTCATGTGCCCCTACTTCGGGAGGAACAACTATTGTGGGCACTTGTGCCCCTTCATGCACCTCTGCTTGCGCATCTCCTTGCGCTGCCTCTCCTTCCACATGTACTTGGGCTTGTACTTGCACATGTGGTTGTTGTTGCGGCTGTGGTTGTTCAACACTCGTCAGATGAGTTACAACAACCTGTGTTGATTGAGGGACATTGCTGTTACTTTCTTGCGGTGAGCCAACATCACTGGTCGATGGTGATTGAACAAGTAGACTGGCTGCCTCTGCAGCACTCAAGGGCTTGGACTTAAGTTGGCGTGGTGGTGGTGGAACTGAGCCCAATGGAGCGGGGGTGCTGCTCCCAGCTTGCTCCCCAGCAGATCCCGCTGCTGCTGCAGTCATACTTTTTTTTATTCCCCAAAAATGTGGCGGGCGGCACGCCAGTCTCCTTGGTAACTTGCTCCTTCTGCTCCTTACTGGCAACTTCCTTGCTAGAGGAGCTACGGGGAACTTTTTTTGGGGCCATCTTCTTCAGAGGTCAGAACAGCAGGCCGCAGTTGCACAAGTTGCAGAGTTGTCTGTGGCCAGACGTGACGTCGCGTGACGTTATGCTGCACACACACACCCCTGCAGGACCTCTTCCTGGCACTGGTGGTTCTCTTGAGTCTTGTGCACCTAAAAGCAATGGAAAACAGGGGAACATCAGTTCAGTTATACACCCCAAAAAGTCAAAAAACACATAAAAATCAGCGCAATCCCATGCCATCCATGCCCTCAATGATGTTTAAATTCAAGACACCCCACAGAAAGACTAGGCCCATGCACCACTCACTAGCCCTGGGCAAAAGGTCCCAACTGCAGCCAAAGAAATCGAAAAACACAGAAAAATCAGCACAATCCCATGCCATCCATGCCCTCAATGATGTTTAAATTCAAGACACCCCACAGAAAGACTAGGCCCATGCACCACTCACTACCCCTGGGCATAAAGGATGAAAGCTAGGCAAAATGGGTGCAGGCCTGAGAACACTGCCTGCCTTCAAAATGGCCCCTTGCCACAGCACATGGCCAGGGCCTGTCTGTACCAGCACTCAAAATGGCCCCCACCCACATGGCCAGTCCCCAAAAGCAGCCAAAAGAATAAAAAACACACAACAATCAGCACAATACCATGCCATCCATGATGTTTACATTAAAGAGACCCCACAGAAAGACTCAGTCCATGAACCACTCACTAGCCCTGGGCAAAAGGCCCCAACAGCAGCCAAAAAAATCGAAAAACACAGAAAAATCAGCACAATCCCATGCCATCCATGCCCTCAATGATGGTTAAATTCAAGACACCCCACAGAAAGACTAGGCCCATGCACCACTCACTACCCCTGGGCATAATGGATGAAAGCTAGGCAAAATGGGTGCAGGCCTGAGAACACTGCCTGCATTCAAAATGGCCTGTTGCCCCCAGCACATGGCCAGGGCCTGCCTGTACCAGCACTCAAAATGGCCTACACCCACATGGCCAGTCCCCCATCAACACCCCAAAAAATCGAAAAACACAGAAAAATCAGCACAATCCAATGCCATCCATGCCCTCCATGATGTTTACATTAAAGAGACCCCACAGAAAGACTCAGTCCATGCACCACTCACTAGCCCTGGGCAAAAGGCCCCAACAGCAGCCAAAAAAATCGAAAAACACATAAAAATCAGCGCAATCCCATGCCATCCATGCCCTCAATGATGTTTAAATTCAAGACACCCCACAGAAAGACTAGGCCCATGCACCACTCACTAGCCCTGGGCAAAAGGTCCCAACTGCAGCCAAAGAAATCGAAAAACACAGAAAAATCAGCACAATCCCATGCCATCCATGCCCTTAATGATGTTTAAATTCAAGACACCCCACAGAAAGACTAGGCCCATGCACCACTCACTACCCCTGGGCATAAAGGATGAAAGCTAGGCAAAATGGGTGCAGGCCTGAGAACACTGCCTGCCTTCAAAATGGCCCCTTGCCCCAGCACATGGCCAGGGCCTGTCTGTACCAGCACTCAAAATGGCCCCCACCCACATGGCCAGTCCCCAACAGCAGCCAAAAGAATAAAAAAACACAGAAAAATCAGCACAATCCCATGCCATCCATGTCCTCAATGATGGTTAAATTCAAGACACCCCACAGAAAGACTAGGCCCATGCACCACTCACTACCCCTGGGCATAATGGATGAAAGCTAGGCAAAATGGGTGCAGGCCTGAGAACACTGCCTGCATTCAAAATGGCCTGTTGCCCCCCAGCACATGGCCAGGGCCTGCCTGTACCAGCACTCAAAATGGCCCCCACCCACATGGCCAGTCCCCCATCAACACCCCAAAAAATCGAAAAACAAAGAAAAATCAGCACAATCCAATGCCATCCATGCCCTCCATGATGTTTACATTAAAGAGACCCCACAGAAAGACTCAGTCCATGCACCACTCACTAGCCCTGGGCAAAAGGCCCCAACAGCAGCCAAAAAAATCGAAAAACACACAAAAATCAGCACAATCCCTTGCCATCCATGCCCTCAATGATGTTTAAATTCAAGACACCCCACAGAAAGACTAGGCCCATGCACCACTCACTACCCTTGGGCATAATCGATGAAAGCTAGGCAAAATGGGTGCAGGCCTGAGAACACTGCCTGCATTCAAAATGGCTCCTTGCCCCCACCCACATGGCCAGTCCCCATCAACATCCCAAAAAATCGAAAAACACACAAAAATCACCACAATCCAATGCCATCCATGCCCTCCATGATGTTTACATTAAAGAGACCCCACAGAAAGACTCAGTCCATGCACCACTCACTAGCCCTGGGCAAAAGGCCCCAACAGCAGCCAAAAAAACAAAAAACACAGAAAAATCAGCACAATCCCATGCCATCCATGCCCTCAATGATGTTTAAATTCAAGACACCCCACAGAAAGACTAGGCCCATGCACCACTCACTACCCCTGGGCATAATGGATGAAAGCTAGGCAAAATGGGTGCAGGCCTGATAACACTGCCAGCATTCAAATGGCCCCTTGCCCCCAGGCACATGGCCAGGGCCTGCCTGTACCAGCACTCAAAATGGCCCCCACCCACATGGCCAGTCCCCATCAACACCCCAAAAAATCGAAAAACACACAAAAATCACCACAATCCAATGCCATCCATGCCCTCCATGATGTTTACATTAAAGAGACCCCACAGAAAGACTCAGTCCATGCACCACTCACTACCCCTGGGCATAATGGATGAAAGCTAGGCAAAATGGGTGCAGGCCTGAGAACACTGCCCGCATTTAAAATGGCCCCTTGCCCCCAGGCACATGGCCAGGGCCTGCCTGTACCAGCACTCAAAATGGCCCCCACCCACATGGCCAGTCCCTATCAACACCCCAAAAAATCGAAAAACACACAAAAATCACCACAATCCAATGCCATCCATGCCTTCCATGATGTTTACATTAAAGAGACCCCACAGAAAGACTCAGTCCATGCACCACTCACTATCCCTGGGCAAAAGGCCCCAACAGCAGCCCAAAAAATCGAAAGACACTGACAAATCAGCACAATCCCATGCCATTCATGCCCTCAATGATGTTTAAATTCAAGACACCCCACAGAAAGACTAGGCCCATGCACCACTCACTACCCCTGGGCATAATGGATGAAAGCTAGGCAAAATGGGTGCAGGCCTGAGAACACTGCCTGCATTCAAAATGGCCCCTTGCCCCAAGGCACATGGCCAGGGCCTGCCTGTACCAGCACTCAAAATGGCCCCCACCCACATGGCCAGTCCCCATCAACATCCCAAAAAATCGAAAAACACACAAAAATCACCACAATCCAATGCCATCCATGCCCTCCATGATGTTTACATTAAAGAGACCCCACAGAAAGACTCAGTCCATGCACCACTCACTAGCCCTGGGCAAAAGGCCCCAACAGCAGCCAAAAAAATCGATAAACACACAAAAATCAGCACAATCCCATGCCATCCATGCCCTCAATGATGTTTAAATTCAAGACACCCCACAGAAAGACTAGGCCCATGCACCACTCACTACCCCTGGGCAAAAGGCCCCAACAGCAGCCAAAAAAATTGAAAAACACACAAAAATCAGCACAATACCATGCCATCCATGCCCTCCATGATGTTTACATTAAAGAGACACCACAGAAAGACTCAATCCATGCACCACTCACTACCCCTGGGCAAAAGGCCCCAACAACAGCCCAAAAATCGAAAATTCCAAAATTGTAGTTGCAGCAACTGTAATGCCCCAAACAAACTTTCTTGTGAAATTTCTAACACAAAAGTTATCCAAAGAAAGTCAAAAAGGCCTCAAATCCAAATATCCAGTAGCATCCACAAAAAGTAATCCTTCCAGTTCAAGATCCGAATGAAAGTGACCAGCACATGAAGAAAGCACTGGGAGGAGCCTGCTGGACAGGAACATGAATTTGGAGACTGTAGGGCACCTCCTTCCCCCCCCCCCCCAAAAAATGGACTTCTTGCAAAAAAAAGTGCAGGCAAATGTCAACCTGAGGAGTTATTCTGATAAATATCATCATTTTCAGAAGGTTTATGATGCTTGCTGGTGGATTTCTTGTGCAGAATTGCAAATATTGTCATTTCGCGAGTGCGAGATTGTTGCTGCCCGCCGCATCTACGTGTTGGCAATTGCGAACTCCCGCGATACGTGATCACGGCGTACTCGCGTTGACAAACTCTTGCTGTGCAAGGTGGCAAGCCGCGATGACGTAATCGCGCGGGATCCCGCAGCAAGATCCAAAATGGCGCAGCACTTGCAAAATATCGAGAAAAACAACTCGGCAAACGTTGAATGACAGTAAGTGAACGCCGTGCTCAGCAATATTGTATCACCAAGCAAAAAAAAATCCTCCGCGTGCGAATTTGCGGATTTTTGGCAAATTCGTGAGAGTTCGCAAATTGCGAATTTACCGAAAATCCGCAAAACCGCGAGCGGAACGGATTTTACGCCCATGCTTAGTAGTAGCCCATCACAGCATACAGCTTCCACTCCCCATTTTTAACAAACACCAGCTAGAAGGAGTATTACATTCTAGTTTCCACATAGCCAGGTATTTTTTAGTCACACGTTATTCACTCTAACCCTTCCACTCTCATTCTACACATAGTATCATTTCACTTCTAAATGCTCCCACGTCTCCGTCGGTTGTAGCACGCCTCGTCCCGCAGGCGGGCGTGAAGAACCAGATGAGAAAGCATGCCACCAAGGGACCTTTTGATGGGTGAGGGTTATTTTAACAAAACATTGTGCTTCCCTATAAATCTTAAGGGGACACACAGTTCTTAAAAAGGTTGAACTGACCTAGGAAGGATACTATTATTTTGTTTACTAGGGTGGATTCGTTTTGCCCTGAAGAACACTGCTGGATTTAAATCACAGTTAGACATGAATAACAAGAGAAAATGACCTAGTATTGTTTGACTCTCCAATCTTTGCTGCACTAAGAGCTAGTTTTGTTCAATGAAAATCAGACAGACCTATTAAAATTATTAGGGTGGTAATAGAGAGCATGTCAGATAAGATTACATTAGTAATTTTCTCTTAAGCATAACTCTATGCAAGATAACCAGCAGTGATCACCCCATGAAGGATTGCCAGCAGTAATGTGCCAAAGGCTTTATCAATTTAGAATGATTTCATAGGTTAATACATAAGCGCAAGAGCACTAAGGTGATCTCATTAGTAATAGTTCTCCTGAACTCCACGCGATTTATCACTCACATATCAGCTTTAAAAATATTTTGGAAATCTAACTATTTTTCTCCAAACGTCAGCTTAGGAATTCTTAGTCTTGGATACAGGGTTTTCTATTTTGGGATACCTATATTATTTCAAAAAAGAAAAATATTTGTATTTAGTTGGCTGGGCTTCTCACTACTTATAGGTTACTGGAGAGATACCAGTAGCTCACAAGCTACTCATTGGAGAAGGCTAGTTAGACAAAGACCTGAACCATGCAAAGATGGGCACATGTATGCCACAGGAGTATAAGTTCTTATGACGATATTATGGCAGATGGTATACAGGTCGAGCAAGACCAGGGCGGTTACAACATCAGCCACCATGTATCACTCATGAAAAACAGAGTACAGGTCAGGCGTTGTAACACAATGGAGATGAAATCTCTCATGAAATCATCCAGGAAGACTCAAAGTAATCAAAGAAGTGAGCTGCCACAGTGCTCTCCATTCATTTTGAAGGTGGCTAGAAAAAGAGGAATGTAAATTGCCCTGTCCTGAAATATGACTTTTTCAGAAAGAGGTCACGTGGCTACTAAAAGATGATACTGTTTCACTGTGAAATGTTTTAGAGGTATGAGACCAGGCCCGGACTGGCAATGCCAGGCACCGGGCAATCCCCCGGTCGGCTGGATGGGGTGCGGGCAGTTTTTTTTGGCAAGGGGCCGGTTTTGGTGCTGCGGCCGATTTTTAGTCCGACCGGCGTTAGAAAAATAAATTAATAAATCAACGAAGTTTGCATGATCTCTCACAGACGGCATGCGTCTCTCTCCGTCGCGCTCCGTGCAGGGAAAAAAAAGCAGGCACAACTCTCAATCTCTGACTCTCTCTGAGTCATTCATGCATAAATAATGGTGGCATGAATTTGTATATTTGGAGCACTGTGAGTGTGGGTGGGGGTGGGGGAGTGTCGCGCAGCGTGCAGATAGATGTCTCCACGGCTGCCGTCGCGTCTGCGCAGTCCCTTCAGTTAACCCATTTTAGAGTGGGGCGGCCGGTGGTGATCATGCGCAATAAAAAGTGTGTGTATCCGGTGGTGAGGCCAGGTCGAGGTCTCGAGGAGCATTCCAGAAGTAAGAGGCCCAGCAGAGACTGCAACGACGTCAACACTCGACACCTTATCAGCCTTCTTTACCATCATTTGTAAGTCTATTCCCCTCAAACATAACAACCTCGCCCTTGACTTTCATAATATTGTGCATAGCCATTTAGACTTTATCTTCTTTATATTTTTCCCCTACATAAGTCTATTGTTGCTGCTTTGCGAATAATAATAGGCCCTATCAGCACTATATTACTGCTATCATTGTTGAGCTGGTGAGTCTCTAAAGGTTAGCCACAGATATTATTGTATTGGACGCTTTCTTTTATAATTTGCCTTTGTAACACCAGTGTTATCTGACAGGTAACTTGTCGGCGTTCTGTGGGTCAGTTTCTTTCCCGGAGATTTAATTTTTAACTGAACACTTTGCCACATGCTGTCCCTTTAATAATAGTTTTACTTCCGACGTCCTGTTCCCCTTTATCTCAGGCTCTCGAAAAATTGCCGCATATCTTAGTGAGTGACGCATGTCCGTTGTGACAATTGGTTAGTTGAGCAATAGTTTTTACATAGGGTCATCTATGTCTTTTCCATGGTGATTTTTCCATGGTGATTCACTGGCTCCTAGATAATTGCTGAGAGCGCTGGGCATCGGTGATTATTGACATTAAGGGCAGCTACATTCGGGCACTCTTCTTTTTTGTCTCTATTAAGAGGTCTCTTGGTTATTGCGATCAACCTGATGTTTTCTATCGGCTGCGGATTTCAATGTGTAAGAGTAATGCATTTATGCTGCCTCATCTGTTTCTATTGTCAGTGGAATCCCCCATTCATATCAGGACGTTACAATCACTCTCTAACATATTTGGGGGTTCTAGGCACTTGCACTTTAGGATACGTGGCACGATCGGGATGTGTGGATGTTTCACTTGGTGGTAATTCGTTTGATCACGTGCGCTCCTATTCACGGTAATCTTTGGGATATCCGGGCCTTTTGTTTTTCTATTTTTTGTAAGTTTTTTTTAGTTTTTCACTATTGGTTTTTCTCAAATTGGGTCGGCCAATAGACACAAACAATGTAAATGTTTTTTATTTCATTTTGTAATATATTTCTATAGAGCTTATGTATTTCAACACATTCCAGAGACTACTCAAGTGTTTTAGTGGCTTTCCAGAAGGAGGCGCTCCAGTGCTGAAACGCACATGTATGATTTAAGATAACCAATTGTTAAGCCACATATCTTCCCCCAATGGAATACCACTGAATTTAATGCCCAGAAGCACCAAATGTATGGTGCATTCTTTAAGTAGTTGCTTTTTTGTGTCCCTTGCTTTCAGAGTGTGGATGAAATTAGTGAGAGTGCATGGGAAATCATGAGAGATATTCTATTTTCTTCATATTTCATTATCAGTTTTTTTTTAATTGATATTTGAATAAACAACATTGTCTTGTCCATATTTCTTGTGTTGCTCTTTCATGTTTGTCATAACTGTATCTTTCAATTGCGGTGAATATAAATATAGGAGTTGCTGTAGGTCTTGTTCACTTCTACTTTTATGCTAGTCATCACTAAGGAAGGCCTCCTTAGCCCAGCAGGCTGGGTGCATTATATTAAAGGTGAGGACATAAGTGCAAGCTTATGTGTTTAGTGGTTCATAGGATAACATGTGCTGGCACCCGGCATTTCTGAGGTCGGCAACCAGGCCCGGACTGGCAATGCGGGGCACCGGGCAATCCCCCGGTCGGCTGGATGGGGTGGTAGGCCGTTTTTTTGGCAAAGGGCCTGTTTTGGTGCTGCGGTCAATTTTTTGTCCGACCGGCGTTAGAAAAATAAATTAATAAATCAACGAAGTTTGCATGATCTCTCACAGACGGCATGCGTCTCTCTCCGTCGCGCTCCGTGCAGGGAAAAAAAAGCAGGCACAACTCTCAGTCTCTGACTCTCTCTGAGTCATTCATGCATAAATAATGGTGGCATGCATTTGTATATTTGGAGCACTGTGAGTGTGGGTGGGGGAGTGTCGCACTAGCGCGCAGCGTGCAGATGTCTCCACGGCCGCCGTCGCGTCTGCGCAGTCCCTTCAGTTAACCCATTTTAGAGTGGGGCGGCCGGTGGTGATCATGCGCAATAAAAAGTGTGTGTATACGGTGGTGAGGCCAGGTCGAGGTCTCGAGGAGCATTCCAGAAGTAAGAGGCCCAGCAGAGACTGCAACGACGTCAACCCTCGACACCTGGTGAGAGAGCTGCCCATTATTTAATTATTTCTAGCCCCTGCCTCAGGAGCAATATAGAAGTATCCAAAGCATGGGGCGCAGGGCGCACCACATTCTGGGAGGGGATGGGGGAGCAGCACTCTGCATTACGCCTCTCTACGCCTAAATATCAGAAATGCAATTGTGGTGGGCACAAAAACCTCTGCAAGGGGCTTACGTGTGTGATTTAAATGTTCGTGGACGTGGCGAACGAACCGCAGAACTCACAGGGAGGCGGCAGAAATACACAATCCGCTATCTGGGCCTAAACACAGACAGGGTGTGGCCAGGCCACTCTATTGACAATCCACAGCCAGTTGTATATGCATATTTAAACGGCTTACACTTTTGCACACTTGTGCCCCGGCCACTTTCTTCAAAGGCGGTGTCTGTGACGCAGCCTCAGGGAAATAAAAGGCAGTAAGAAACACTCTGAAAGCAGGTGTCTGGAAATGTGTAATTTTAATCAGGGCCCGGTGAACAGAGCGCAGTGTCTGCTCTGGCATCTAGCTACAAAAGGGAGATTTACAGAGACATCGATCACTGTATTAAAGAAACGTCACTGATCCGACCAGGGGTGTTGAATGTGTACCAGCGGTAGTGGTGTGGTGGGACCAGGACGAGTCTTCAGGCTTTAGTCCTGAGCAAGAGAGAGAAAGTCAGAAAAAAAGGAAAAACAGAAAAGAGGGAAATATAGTGTAAGAAAAAGTAATGAAAACTGATAAAAAGAGAAATAAAAGCAGGGCCAAAACAGCAGATAAAGATAAAGAGACATAAGTGTCCGGTGGTGGAATAAAGTTGCATGAGACGGCATGACATGGAATAAAGGCCAGGCAGCTGTGGTATTCAGCAAACCTGGCATACACAGCTGGTGGGCTCCAAATAAAAACGTTGGGCTCCTGTACTTGCACTATTTTTTTTTTTACTAATTAAGCACAGGATTTAACATCTTCCTGCGACCAGGAGAAGGCCACACAGGGAAGGAAAGGAGAAAAGGTCAAAGGGACTCCCCATCAAAATCGGATATTTCCCATAATTTAATGGTACAATGCAAGAAGAAACACATGTAGTAAAACACTGTTTTACTCAATATTAGATTATAATGTACAGTACATTTGCTCCCCAATCCTCCAGAATTTCAAAGCTAAAACAATTCCAGCTGGCCTTTCCAGGTAGGTATTCTCACACACTGGTATGACAGCAGGTTGTGTCAAAGGCATAGCTACCATTGGTGCAGCAGGTGCCCTGAAGGGCCCATCGAACCCTGATAACCCTAACAGAGTCAGGTGGGCCCTTTTCCATGGTTGCACCAGAGCCCATGTCATCCTTGCTGCACCGCAAGGCTAATTCACATATTTTCCTTACATCTGTTAACCACATGGCTGCTAGGCGTTTTCCCGTCCTGCGCTAAAAACAACAAAATCCCATAAATCATGACGAGCTGGCCTTGTCATCCGCGCACGGCAGGTAAGCGCCATGACGAGCCCAGCTCGTCATTAGCTTCGAAGGGGTTAAATAATTAACAGAGCAAAGACTTCTGTTGGGCGTATATCTTCTCCACCACAAGTAAATTAATCACGAGAGAAAGGCCTCAGCATTAAGAAAAGACATTAAAACCTGAACCATTACTACACACCTGCAAATTCATATGAAAGGACAGATTTGACAGGGAGCCGTGGAAAGGCGCAGCAAATACTGCAATCCTCGGCTGTACATAACACCGTCACTTGTCCACTCTGCTTTCTAGTCAAACACTACAAAATATGAACTACATTTTGAAATATTAAATTGTACAGGAGTTTTTTTATTTTATCTATTGCTTTTTGTATAGTGTTCAGACTTCTTTAAACCTTTCCCGAAGGGTTTTGCGTATTGACCTGAAGAGTTTGTCATAACTCTAGGCACACTGCCCAAGATTCGCTTCATAGCGCTACTGAGAAGGAAGTGTGGCCCATAAGGGCTCCCACTTATTCTGTGGTACACACGGAGGGGGCTGGTTGGCTTAGGGAGCAAGTGCCTCTGCCTGTTTTACTCCCTGCTGCCGACAACTGTACGGTGACTCACTCACTACTAGTGCCTGTCTGTCTGTCCGTGTCCGGCGTCCAGTCGTTTGTGGGCCGGGACGGGATTAAACAAAGGTAGAGGCCCTCTGACCCCCCACCCACCTGCCCAGGGCCATATTTAAGCAGCGCACTAGCGCCTGAACCAATGGCCCCCAGGGCCTCTGAGTGTGGATTTAAAATTGTGACTCTGTGAGCAGGGCAGGCCTGATGTTGGTGAGCAGGGGCCAGAGCGGACGACTAAGGTCATCATCCACTATTTACTGTGCTTTGAAAGTTAATACAATTGAATATGTAATGAAAAATGTGCTGAAAAATTCAACATTTTGGTCTGTCTTTTTCCAAAACCCCCCTAGTAGCGGTCGGGCTCGCTCGCTACGCTTGCTCGCTTGGTGCCGGATGGGGGCTGCTTTGGTAAAAGTTGCCAGGGCTGCTTTTAGTTCCCAGTCCGGCCCTGTATGAGACCATCAGGGTAGTTATGAATACATAACAGTCTGATAATGATTGTCATAGTATACTAAAGCCTTGTGCTAGAGCCAAATCCGAAATGTCACCATAGTCTGACACAATTATGGAATATTGATTTTTATATCGCAAAAGATGTCGATTTGTTGATTCAAGCTAAACATGGAGGAGAACTAGGAGTGCTTTAAGTTCCAGCATACAGGTTCTATAGGATAATAGTTAATTGAAGAGGTATGCAGTTCCAGGGGGGAAGGAAGGAAGGGAGGATCTAGGTCAGGGACAGTGAGAAAACAGATCTGGGATCTGATTGCTCAGAAGCAAGAGCTCACACACCTGTGTGGGTGTCATGCCTCATCATCTGCACCTCTTCGTTGGGCCGGCGCTGCAATACACAATGGTCCCCTCGATGGGGCTGTTTGCCGGAGGCCTTTTGAGCAAGAGATGCTGATGTGAGGTGTAGGGTGGAGGTGCTCTCTGTGTAGACTGGTGTAATGTGAATTAGTGGTTTTAAAAATTGCTAAGAGGTACCCAATTAAACTTGATAGGTGGGTTCTCTTGTTATTATTAAAAGTCAATGGGTGGCTGAATGTGGAAGTAATGGTCCTATGCAGCTCATAAAATAGTGTGCGTGTAGGTCAATATGTTTCTTACCTCAAGTGTCGCTATCGATCTGGGCAATTCTTCAGGACTGCAAAAATGAAACCTAATCTACTTGTGGTTGAGGAAAATGTATGTAGCAATACCAAAAGGTACCCCAATCATAAAACCAAATCCTCACAGTAAATTATACCTGGGGATATCTAAAGCCCGACCTAGAAAAGAACTACAAAGAAAATTACACAACTACAGAAATTATACGATGAAAATACACAAAGGGTATTCACTGTTCACACCCTTAATAAAAACAAGTGGCGGGATGAATTCATGCCAGGGAGCATATCTGTGTATGTGCAAAGTGGCAAGAAAAATACACATCCAAAACAAGAAGATGGTACACAAGTGAAGTGATGCTGTAATCATGACAAGAATAAAATACCATGTTGGCTAATGCCTGCGAATTGTGGCAGTGTATACCTACGTTCAGGTAATTTACTGACCCCTTAGGTGATGGCTGAGACCACGCTAGCTGTAAGACCTTAAAGATTCTTTAAAAGCTGAAGTTTCACTAGGCAATGGCCCATTATACTCAAGGTATCCAGTGCACTGATTCAGCTGTTACCTACCCCTTCTCTGCCACACTGGAGGTGAACAGGGAACCGGGCGGGGGAGGCGGATCTTTATACTGGAGGGAAAACAGAAAATGTACTGCAAGTGCTGTGCTGGGACAGCCAGGCAGGGGATGGGAAGAAAACTCAAATGGGAGCTGTGGAACAAGGCAACCGCTATCTTGGGGCAGAATTTTGTGTCAGATATCATGGCCGGATATCAGTGGTACCGGCCACAGAGAGTGCAGGTGGGAGACTGTAATTAAAGGCGAGATGGGGAGTGCGGACGAGGGGGCGCAGAGGCGCAGGGGCCAGAAGGGGTGTGATGAGTTCTCTCAGGAAGGAGAGACTAGACTGGCCACAATCTTAGAATGGCACCATGGATGCTGATTCTAAATGTAGCCAAATCCAGGCTTGGCTGCAAGGGGAGGTGACAGATGCTGATTTCGCACATGCAAATAGAAGTGCTACTTCTTAACAGGGCATAAAGCTAACAAGCCTACCCCAAAGGAGGTCTGTGTTAGAAGTGCTCTTGGCCAGGATTAACCCATGTTAGGAGTTATTGTTGATACAAAGGCATGGTATGGTAGTGCCAGGAGTGGGGAAAGGGGAGGAAAATGTGTATACATTGGAATCGCATCTGGAGACCCAAGAAGCATTGATCTAATTTTCTTAACAATAGGGGGATTGGGTGCCACTTGAATTGAGTGGGGGTTGAATTACAGAGGGTGGGAGTCCATGCTAAGCATGCACACCCAGGTTAAAGAAATACAGAGGCTGTCAGTTGCCCACTTCACTTCAGGGAATGTCATTGTTCTGGTCAATCAAATGGGTGGCCAAACGGAAGATCCAGTTCTGTTCCTTCCGGAATAAAGACTGTTTGTTCGCATGATGGGGTGCTTCTATAATGGTCCACCGCACACCATGAAGGGTGTGGTTTAAGGTCAGATAATGGGCACTCATTCCAATTGTGGTTTTCTAGCAGAGGATCCCACTGCAATGTTCCATGATCCTGACTTTCACTGGTCTGGTGGTCATGCCAATGTAGCGTTTTGTGCAGAGACAGGTGCTAATATAAATGCAATTTTTCGTGTTGCAATTGGTGTGTGTCTTTTGTAGCCAGTGTGATTGTGGTCAAGGGTTATTTCTTTGGTGGGTTCAGTGAGATCACACACACCACATGAACCGCTGGAATGGTGTCATGTGGAATTTTAGTTTGCGATCTAAACATCATCTGCGCCAGCTTGTCACCCACGTACGACGTGCACGGCAGCCATTTTAGGTATCATGGTCTCCCTGTCTACGATCGATCGCCAGCGCGCCCCTCTGACCCAGCAGGCATCCTCCGCGCACCCTGGCTCCCCCTCCCTCCCCCTCATGAGCATAACCCTTCTGCATGACCCTGTCCTTGGGAGTCACACCAGCGCCTGACCAGCACCTCCTCTCTTCCTATGAATGCCCCTCTGTTGATAAACCTCCCCCTCCGCACTCAATTGTCCACGCGGCATGAATACCACTCCATTGATGACCCCTTACCCCGTGTCCGACTGTCCACACAGGTCCGAGGCCATCGCCTAAACCAGGAGATACCATTTATGGCCCCTCATTGTATGGAGTCACCCCTCTTCAAAGGACACGCTGTTGATCAGGGCCTCCCCCACCCCCCTGGGATATGATCAGGCGCACACATCCTAAGACTTGGCGAAACACTCAGCTGCGTGATGACCCCCACCTCTTATCAGCGAGTTGAGGACCTCCATTGTATAGGTATATGGGGGTGGGATTGACACGAGGATTACAGGGATGTCTTCTTCTTTATGTCACAATGTTCTGATTGTAATAAAGAAAGGTCACATGCCATAAACCAGTGTATAAGAGGCCAGGCCTCCGAGAGGCTGTTAGAGCACCTCGAGACGATACCTTGTTGTCCGATCTGATGTGTTCTGCTCCGTCGGAATAAAACTTCTGTTTCCTGCCTTCTGGTCTCCGGCGCCTGCCTCATTGCTTGGTAACTTTGAATGGTACAAGGGCGGTTAGCGCCGGGCAAATCTTGAGAAAGGTCCTAGCCCTACGTTTTTCCACAATTGGCGTCCCAAAGCGTGGGGCCCATCAGCGACTCGTGGATCCAGTGGGAGAGGTCCCAACGACAGAGTGAACGACTGCAACGATCGGGAAGAGCTCGTGTCCGATAGACCCTCGTCTGACAGCCGATCATCTGACCTTTACTAGTTCTGAACAGACCTCTCTCGAGCGATCTACGGTCCTGACTGGGAACCATCAGGAGTGCCACGAACATCACGAAGGAGAGAGGACGATCGGGCGCTGGGTCCAGAGGACAGGAAACCGTCCATGCGGTCCGGGTAAGGTCGTGTAAATGCGACGAATTGAGGAAAAATTGTTTTTGTTTGGATAATACTAGTATTACGCTTTGTTGAAACCTCTGGAGATTCGCTGTCTGCAAACGGAGAAAACAACAGGCTCTCTCTTTTTGCAAACAGTGAAGGATAGGTAACGCAGACTTTTGTCCCCGTTGTAACCCGTCGTGCCTATCTTCCTCCCCCACTGTTTCCCGAACTGTCGTTCGTGGATTATTGTCTGGAGATTCTTTGTCTACAAACAGGGAAGAACAAGGTCTCTCTTTGCAGGTAGAGAAAGAGTGAGTAACGATAGCTTTTCGTGCCCACTTATTCTCCCCACTGATTGTTTGATTGACCGATTGTTCGGTATTGGTTCGTTTGAGGTATTCACCGCCGGCAAACAACGGAGAATAGAAATATTCTGTCTAGTCTTTGCCCGCCGTGATAAGATAGGTAGTGCAGACTTTTGTCCCCGTTGTAATCCGTCATGCCTATCTTCTCCCCACTGATTGGTAGCCTGTTTAGCCCGGACCGCTTATTAGAGATGAACCATCCGGCTCCACTGGAGGGCACCCCTAATAAGGACATGTTCACTAAGTATGGACTAATTGCTATAGCTTACACTAAACTATGGCATAAATATACAAAAAGGAACTCTGAAAGTCAGTGGCCACTGATAGGTTCCTTTGATGATCATAAAATAAAAGCATTAGAAATAGCGCTTCAGAAAAATAAAACCACGCCCACTATGCTCGACAGTATCGGCATGTGGCACAAAGAAACGGAACAACGAAAGAAAAGAGAAGAAGCAAAAATAGGGAAAGAATTACGAAAGGCAGCCCACCTGGCCGCAAAGCAACTAGAAGAGGAAATAAAGGAAAGAAAGGAAGCTATACAAAACCAAGAATCAGGGTCGACAGGCCAATGCCCTGTCAGGACCCCCTCTGTGCTCTACCCTGAACTACCCTCCAAACAACGGGCAAACGATGAGTTACTGCTAGGTCCCCCAATCATCTACATGCCCCCTCCATATGCTCCCAGCCAACAAAGCCTGCAAGCTCCGAGTGTGAGTGAAAGTGACCTTGGCGCTAGTGCACCAGCCCTCACGGCCTCTGCACCCGCCACATTAACAACTTCGTCAGACGATCCCGAGGCTAGCAAACAACCACCAGCCAGACCAAATAGGTTGAGCAAAAACGAGCGGGATGGGATCGACAAAATAGCAAAGACATTAGTAGACCGAAGGGAAAGCGAAGAGTACATAATGAGCATATATAATTCACATGCCGACAGCCACAGACGGCATTTCGTTTTGCGATTCAGCTACCACACCCTGAACGCATATGAGGATAGGTATCAAAGTAAGGGTCCCACTAAACTAACAACGCTGTATAGGAAGATTGACGTTGGAGATGGGACTGAATGTGAGGCGACGGAGCTCTTCATGCAAATGCTTGAGGTCCTCCGCCACCTCGTGGAACAAAAACTAGAAACCAAGATTACAGTCCCTGAAACGACCTCAGTAGAAGTAGCCAATACTATGATGCCTATCAGAGAGGCGGCCCCTTACTGGATCCCGCCACGTGGCAAGGGAACGAGCGATGATATTAATGATGAAGATGCAAAAGGGAGGGTTGTGTACAATTGGGTTTACCAACCATGGGACCGACAAGATATCCTAACCTTCAAACAAACCCTGCCCGATTTAAGAAAGAACCCGACAGCATTTTATACCGAATTAGGCACAGCCTTGGGTTCGACAATAATGACTTTAGCGGACATTGACTTGTTCTTTGGGTTATGCCTGCCAGCTGACGTGTGGAAGCAAATCCGGAAGGCTGACCACACGGATCTGTTTGGACATACCTGGGACCAACTCGGTAAACTAGATGGACAACGAGAGCCTGGAAGGAAACCAGTAAAAGACATACTGGAACTCCCAGACAAACTAGTCCAGAAATTAAAGACACTGATCCCAGAAAGAAAGGTAGATTGGTCGATAGTCACAGCCTGTCGACAGAAACCGCAGGAAGATGTGTCAGAATACTTCTCCCGATTCGAGACAGTGTTCTCCGACTACAGTGGCCAAGACATGACCACCGCAACCGGACAGCACCTGTTTGTACAAAATTATGTAAAGGGCCTAACACAAGAAGTCTCCCAAAAGCTGCAGACGAGCGAGAGTAGTTGGGGAGCCTCCAAACCCGCAGCTATCCTTCAGATGGCTCAGTATTACGAGCACCAAAAGAATGAGAATGATAGGGCGTCCGAGAAAAAGAAGAAAGATTTAAAAGAAAGGGTAATGATAGCCCAGATACAAGGTATAACGATAGGACGAGAACACCAAAGGGGGAACTACCAATCAACCACCCCCAGAGACCTACCTTCTAAAGATCACACCCCAACACCTCACACTGGACGTAGAGACATTAGCAATGACCAATGCGCCTTCTGCAAAGGGTTTGGCCATTGGAAATCCCAGTGTCCGGTTCTACTAGAAATGAATAGAAATAGGGACTCCAGGGATGTGGCGGGAGGGCCGAGAAATAGAGTACAAGGACGAGGGCACACCAACGACACCAACAATGACAGATCAGGGAGATTGAACACGTTTGACCGTCCCCGACAGAACCAATATCAACTGTCCGAAGGTGAAAATGCCCCCGACTTTGCATAGGACTGCCAGGGGCAAGGGAGGGATCCAGTCGAGCTCTGTGTTGACCAGCAAGGTCCTTATGTCACCGCTAAGGTCCTGGGTACAGAGTCTCCATTCTTGGTAGACACTGGGGCGACACGTAGTGTGTTATCAAAACGACTGATTCCAAGGGCACCCTTGTCTGGCTCACACATAACGTCGATAGGTTTCGATGGAACGCCCTCCACTAACCCCCTGTCCGTACCTATTACCTTTGACCTAGAAAACAACACCACTGACGCGACATTTCTGCTCTCCTCCAACTCCCCTGACGCCATTATGGGCATTGACTTACTGAAACATTTTCGAGCTACCATTAGGTGTTCCCCAGATGGAATACGAGTCATCCTGTACGACAACCCAGGCATACCCAGATCCCGTCCCCCACGACACATGTGCTCCATAACTGACGCTGATCTGTCCCTGCTTGACACCCTGCCTCCGTACCTGTGGGCCAAAAATGACTCTGATGTGGGGCGAATGATGATTGATCCTATTCACATAACTGTACGACAGGACGCTATGCTCCCGACACTCCCACAATATCGGATATCCCCCGAGGGCGAGAAGGCACTGGTAGCGATTATTCAATCTCTGGTGGATACAGGAGTGGTTGAAGAGGTGGTTAGCAACGTCTGCAACAGTCCAATCCTACCTATTGTTAAGAAACAAGGTGAAGGAGATGAGAAAGCGTACCGCTTCATCATCGACCTATGAGAGATTAACAAAGTGGTTGTACCCCAATACCCCGTGGTCTCAGACATCACCACCATTCTGACCCTCATCCCGTCCACTGCCACCACCTTCACTGTTATCGACCTCAAGAACGCGTTTTTCTCTATCCCCATCCATCCAGACAGCCGTTATCTCTTCGGCTTCACTCTAAAATCCCGCTCGTACCGATTTTGTAGAGCTCCCCAGGGGTACACTGAAAGTCCCAGCATTTACAGCCAGGCCCTCAAAAGGCAGCTGGATGCCTTCCAGCTACCAGATGGAGTGGTGTTGATCCAATATGTTGACGATATCCTTTTGGCGGCTGACACCACCCCACTTGCCACAACGGCCACTGTCCAACTCCTACACTTTCTTGCAGAAAATGGCCACAAGGTCTCCAGAAAGAAGCTGCAGTTCTGCCAGCCACAAGTGACTTACCTAGGCCATCTCCTGTCCAAAGAAGGAAGGAAACTTACACCCGACCGAATCCAAACCATCCTAGACACCCCTGTCCCAAAAACACAAAAGCAAGTCCGCTCTTTGGTTGGCCTAACTTCTTTCTGCAGACAGTGGTTACCTAATTACAGCCTCATTGTGAAACCACTACTTGCCCTGTTGACCAAAGATGTCCCCTCCCCGCTTCCTTGGACCACTGAGTGTCAAGCCTCCTTTAAGGAATTACGGGATGCACTCTGCTCAGCACCCGTCCTCGGAACCCCGGATTACTCCAAACCCTTCTCCCTCTTCACCCACGAAAGGGAGGGATGCGCATTGTCCGTCCTAACTCAATCGATTGGTCCTAAGCAGCGTCCTTGTGCCTACTTCTCCGCCACTCTTGATCCTGTAGCTAGAGCTTTGCCTGCCTGCCTTCGAGCAGTAGCTGCCGCTGCTGTCTCTATCCGCCAGAGCGAAGGAATCGTACTTTCAAACTCCCTCACTGTGTTAGTACCCCATGCAGTCGACACCCTTTTGAACCAGACAAAGACCCAACACCTGACTAGCGCACGACTGACAGGGTACGAGTTGACTTTACTTGCACCCCACATCACGCTAAAGAGATGCACGACTTTGAATCCTGCCACATTACTGCCCCTGCCTGAGAATGACCCCGACGTTCCTCCCATCCACGACTGTGTGACCCTCACGGACGAACAGACTAGGAGTAGGGTTGATCTCCGAGACACTGCTTTTACTGACCCCGATGGAGAGCTATGGGTAGACGGCTCATGCATCAAACTCCCAGATGGCACCACTTCAGCCGCCTATGCAGTTACAACAGCCCGAACAGTAGTTGAGACAGCCTGCATCACACAACGATCTGCCCAGGCGGCAGAACTGATAGCCCTCACACGAGCATGCATCATAGCCACAGGGACCACTGCGAACGTATACACCGACAGCCAGTATGCCTTCGGAGTGGTCCACCATTTTGGGCTCCTGTGGAGGGAGAGGGGATTCCTGACGTCTCACGGCACCCCTATCCTCCACGGAGATCTAGTCTCTGCTCTGATTGAAGCAGTTCTCCTCCCCAAACGATTAGCGGTAATCAAATGTCAGGCACACAAGAGGGTGACAGACTTAGTTGGACAAGGGAATGCACTGGCCGACATCACTGCACGAACCACAGCTGAGAATAGGACGGTAACACGCATGTATGTGACCAGGTCACAAGCAGAGAAATGGACTGACGCAAGGGTAATGATCAGAGACATCCAGTCGGCCAGCACCCCTCACGAGCTGACTAAGTGGGCAAGGATGGGTTTGAAGGACGAAGAGGGCTGCTGGCGAACGAAGAATGCAAACAAGTGGTTGCTGCCCGACACATATCTGATCCCCATACTGACGATGGCACATTCCCCCGCACACATAGGATCTGCACCCATGATCGAACTCATTTCCAAAGTCTGGCACAACGACAAAATCCCCGACTCGGCCAGGCGCCTAGTCCAGCAGTGCCTTATCTGTCTGCAACACAACCCCGGGAAAGGAACTGTGGTACCCCGGGGAGGGTTTGGGACCCCTAATCACCCCTTTGAGGTCCTTCAGATGGACTACATCCAACTAGAGAGATGCCAAAGCCTGAAGTATGTACTAGTCATCGTATGTGCCTTCAGCAAATGGGTAGAGGCCTATCCAACCCGTGACAACACTGCCATGACTACTGCCAAAGTACTACTGAAGGAATTCTTCCCTCGCTATGGCCTTTGTCGAATTTTATGGAGCGACAATGGCCCCCACTTCATAGCTGAGGTTACCAAACTAATCCTCAAGGGATTGGGGGTGAAGCAAAGGTTTCATGCGGTCTTCCACCCCCAATCCGCCGGTCTGGTGGAACGCCATAATGCCACTCTAAAACTGAAATTGTCAAAAATAGTGGCCACCACTGGACTCAACTGGCCGGATGCCCTCCCACTGGCCTTGTTGTCGATGCGTTCCACTCCCACCAAGCACCATTTGACCCCCTACGAGGTCGTGTTTGGGCGACCGATGAATCTCTGGACTGCTCCCAAACCGACCTCCATTCATGATGTCCCAGACGTCCTACTATCTGATTATTTGTGCAAGTTAACTAAAACATTGTCTGTCATTCATCAACAGGTGCAGCAGGCCATCCCCGATGCTTCCAGGGGCCCCGGCCATGACATCCAACCGGGAGATTTCGTGTTGATACGAAACTTCCAGCGGACCAAGAGTCTGGAACCTCGGTGGACGGGCCCCTGGCAAGTACTGATTACCACCCGGACGGCGCTTCGAGTGGAGGGGAAGAGGCACTGGCTGCACGCGCATCATTGCCGGAAGGTTTCTGCGAACCTGGCCACGACAGAAAACGTCCACACCCAAGAAGAGCTCCTGAACAAGGACCGACCGACATTGAACTGTTATCCCGATACTGGGGCACTTGAACTTGCAAAATTCTCTGATCCCACTGTGCCATCCAGAGAAGGGTATTTCCTGCGTCGAAAGGAGGGAGCTTCGGCTAAGTAGGCCACGGACTAAGTTGAATCTCAGAACGGTGACCCAAACACAACCAGGGGTTACCGGGAGAGAAGCTAAACGAAGTCTGTGGTTCTGCCCGCTACCGAGCCCCTTGAAGGTGATGGAAGCACCAGATAAGAAGATGATGGAAGCGCCAGATAAGAAGATGATGGAAGCAACAGGAAATACCCACTATAGAAACCCAAAGACTGACAATTTGCACAAATCAAAGACAATCGCCCTCTTTATTGTCTTCCTCTTCTGCCTCCTCCTCATGACCTCCTTCTGGATTCTGGAGGAAAACACACCGGCTCATGAGGCACTGTTACCTACTGCACAGCCAACACCCCAAAAAGAGCATCACCTAATCCCTCTGTCGCCTCAGCTGCGAGAAAGGCGCAAGGAATTCTGGAACAATTCCTTCGTGCAACTGCTGCACCAACACAACCTTGCTGCAAATGCCACGAACTGCTGGATCTGCGGGTTGCTCCCGCATGCCACTGGACACTCCATCCCCTTCATCCCTTCTCCTTTCTCAATTCACGGCTCCTGCCTCGCCTGGTTGATCATCATGCAAGAGAGCCACAAGGACAACGCCACTTCCGGCCAGGCAGTGTCGCACTTCTACTCTGGGTTCTGGCTGAACAAAACCGGAAAGACTTCTGCTCCCCTGTATCCTGCGCTCACAGGCGCCACCTTTCTTAAAGACATTCCAGCCAAAGAACGTGTTGAAGTACAGGTGCTCCACAATCCAGCTAGATCCACCTTCTCTCATCTGCAAAAACAAACCACAGCCACTCTGACTGTGGCCCTGTCTGTTATCAATGCCACTGGACTTGTGTGCCTAGAAGGTCGGGGAACGCAACTGGTGGGTCACAGTTCCTGCCGAATCACCAGAACATTGGACTCAGTTGACCCCCCATCCTTCGTTGCTTCTCCAAATATGTACTTTGTGTGTGGCACCAAAGCTTACACCTGGCTCCCGAAGGGTTGGAAGGGTACCTGCTACATTGCCTTCGTTCTTCCACCCACGTATGTAGCCCCTGCCAACCATCACCGGCAGAGGCGTGCCGATGACATTGGACAAGCCGACTCCCCTGGAGCACAGTTCCTAGATGCAGCAAAGGGACTTGTTCCTCTGTGGGGCCCAATGGCAAACAGCCGCGCCATCCGGCACCTGACCCAGGCAGTGGAAACAACAATCAACATCACCGCTGGCATCCTCGCTAACAACACGGCGGAGCTTCAGGCGGTCCGCCTTGTGACCCTCCAAAACCGCCTTGTCCTAGATGTGGTCCTAGCCGACCGAGGAGGAGCATGCCGCATCATCGGATCTAGCTGCTGCACCTACGTGCCTGACAACTCGCCTTCCGTCTACCAGGCAATTGAACACCTCCACAGACTTTCCTCAGAGGTTCACCAAGAACAAGAAGGATGGTCGCTTGGAAGCTGGTTTTGGGACACTTTAAAGAACTGGGGTTGGAGGTTGTTTTCCTTCATACTGATACCTGTTGTAATATTATGTGGGTGTTGCTTAGGTATCCAATGTCTGCCATCTTTGTGCGCCCTTGTTTCTAACTGTATGTGCCCAAAGACTTTGGACTTCCGAAATGAGCACATGAGTCCCCTCTATGAAGTAGAGATACGTGGCCTTATGGGGATAAATCCAAACTGACAAGTTGGCGAGACATGTTAAAAGGGAGGACTGTGGAATTTTAGTTTGCGATCTAAACATCATCTGCGCCAGCTTGTCACCCACGTACGACGTGCACGGCAGCCATTTTAGGTATCATGGTCTCCCTGTCTACGATCGATCGCCAGCGCGCCCCTCTGACCCAGCAGGCATCCTCCGCGCACCCTGGCTCCCCCTCCCTCCCCCTCATGAGCATAACCCTTCTGCATGACCCTGTCCTTGGGAGTCACACCAGCGCCTGACCAGCACCTCCTCTCTTCCTATGAATGCCCCTCTGTTGATAAACCTCCCCCTCCGCACTCAATTGTCCACGCGGCATGAATACCACTCCATTGATGACCCCTTACCCCGTGTCCGACTGTCCACACAGGTCCGAGGCCATCGCCTAAACCAGGAGATACCATTTATGGCCCCTCATTGTATGGAGTCACCCCTCTTCAAAGGACACGCTGTTGATCAGGGCCTCCCCCACCCCCCTGGGATATGATCAGGCGCACACATCCTAAGACTTGGCGAAACACTCAGCTGCGTGATGACCCCCACCTCTTATCAGCGAGTTGAGGACCTCCATTGTATAGGTATATGGGGGTGGGATTGACACGAGGATTACAGGGATGTCTTCTTCTTTATGTCACAATGTTCTGATTGTAATAAAGAAAGGTCACATGCCATAAACCAGTGTATAAGAGGCCAGGCCTCCGAGAGGCTGTTAGAGCACCTCGAGACGATACCTTGTTGTCCGATCTGATGTGTTCTGCTCCGTCGGAATAAAACTTCTGTTTCCTGCCTTCTGGTCTCCGGCGCCTGCCTCATTGCTTGGTAACTTTGAATGGTACAAGGGCGGTTAGCGCCGGGCAAATCTTGAGAAAGGTCCTAGCCCTACCTTTTTCCACAGTCATTTCACATGAAGTAGGTCCCCCAGGGGGCATTGCTCTGATCTAGTTGCCCTTAATGGTCTGGAGTGTATAAACATATCTTTTATGCCGTTGGTGAACTTAAAATCCAAGCATGGTCTTGGGATAGAGAGTGATCCTGATTGTAAAATGGGCCCATGTTTCTGTATTATTTTCTGATCTTATTGGAACTGGGTGTAAATATGGTAACACCAGGTGAGTATTTCTTCCTGTGGGGGAACCCTCGGTTCCAATATCCTGGCTCTCCTATGTGCCAGGTCAGCCTTGTGACCTTGTGAAAGGAATAATGTCTTGCTTTCAACTTTGTTGAAAGTTTTTGTGACTGCTTTTCAAAGTCTGCAGTGGTGCTGCAGTTGCAACCTAGTCGCAAAAATTGGCCATTAAGGAGGTTGTTCCATACGGATTTTGGGTGATGACTGTCATATTGAAGCAAGCTATTGCAATCAGTGGGTTTCTTGTAGGTGGAGGTTGTGAGTTTCCCTAAAGTCATGGTAATGCATAGGTCAAGGAATGAGAGACTGTTGTTGGATATGTTCTTGGTGAACTTGAGAAAGGGATTCAATGTGTTAACATTGAAGAACAAGATGGCCAACAAGATAGGAGCAACGGAATCGTGCTCCTGAGGGACCGGATCACCAAACATTGTATATGCCGTTTTTCCCCACAGATATCCATGCCACTTTTCACACAAACAGAATAATGAACCTTCGCTACCTCGGAGGTGATCTGATGCATCACCATCGACCCTCCGCCTTCTAACTGGTTGTATGACAGGAGCACCCTTGGCCCATCAACAGGAGAGTTTTCGGGTCCTAGAGGCTCCACAGCGGACGTGCGATGCACACCACAGCTTGGTGTTGCTGGTGACTGTGCTTTTCAAAGTGCCATGGAACTGAGGTGCAGCAATGCACAGAAGACAGATTGTAGCTACCCAGGGCTGTTCAGATGCTCTGGCCCCGTTCACTCATGAGTGCTCTGCGGTGTTACGGCGCGCCCCACCATGGCCGGCCCGTCTGGAATGAATGCACTTCGACACCAGCGGTCCTTGAGTCCCCACGGGGACAACTGTGGAGTGCACTTTTACTTTTTTTTTAAACGTTTTGTATTTTTTGTGTGTGAGATAGTAACGGATGCGGACAGATTGCCCTGCTTTTTCCTTGTGGACACTTGAAGAATTTGCCTAAAAAAACAAATATTGCTGAAGTGTTAGTGCTGAATCCACCTAGTGTCCTTGTTCATGCGGGTGTTAGACCTGACATCATTGGCCTGAGTCTCTCCTCCATTTTTTCTGTTTGCCTCCTCTGTTTACAATGTTTTTGCTGGTATATCGCTTTGGGCACCCTGCAACTGCTGATCAGTGCCATAGTGCAAGTGCTCCCTATGTTAAATTACTGTATTGATTGAATTCCCTGTTTGGCTTATTTGGTTTACTATCAGTCCCTAGTCTAGCGCACGAGGAGTGCCAGGGCTTGTAAATACAAATGCTGCTAGTAGGCTTGCAGCACGTGTTGTGCCACCCACACGAGCGGCCTAGTAAAAGTATGTCTAAAGGTCTGCCATTGCTAGACCTACGTGCAGTCTGGTACTGTCACGCGGACTGCGCGAGTACACTTACTTGCCAGTCCCCAAACCTTCCCTTAACTTCATGTTAGTCACCCCTATGGTAGGCCCGAGGGCAGGGTGCATTGTAAGCGTAAGGTAGGACAAGCCTGACGAAGTTGGCATGTCCTAATAGTGATTTACAGCCATATTCGTTCTTCACTATTGTAAGATTGCCTGCTCTCCATTAGTTAGAATGGGCTGCCGGGGTTATTAATGGTATAATCCTAGCGGGCTCGGGGAACATGGCACAATGTCGAGTTTGGTATCCCTGAACTCAGGGTTTAATAACGCATCCGTTTGGGTGGATGGTTTTTGGACTCTGAGTTTGAAAATGGCACTTTTAGAAAGTGGCTATTTTCTTGTCTAACTATTTCTGGTTTCTGCTGGTTTGGTGTGTGTGTGACAGGGGCTGGGTGGCTCCAGAGTTCTGAATGAGTCAGTGTGGGGTGAGTGGTACATCTGCATTGAGAGTAGGGGAAGAGTAGCTCCTTATAGCCGGCCCTGCCAGATACAATGCTGGCTCCACCTCCTGCCGAGCGTCTGAGGACCCAGCCCTGCACCGTGAATAGGCCAGGTGCCTCTGCCTGGCTACACCCACAACAGACCCGGGATTAGGGGGAGTTCTCCTGCATGGACAAAGGGATCAAAGCCAAAAAGGGGTATAAGAGAAGGACCCCTGAACCAAGACTTTAGATCAATTCTGACAAGGAACCCTGAACCAAGGACAAGAAGCCTGCTGATCCAAGTTTTTGCCTACCCCTTCTGCCAGAGTGCTGTTTGCTGGGTGGAATCCTGCAGTCACTTCTTTATTTTCGCCAAGGAACCAGGAGAGAGGAACTGAGTGTGTACTCTCGAACTTTGCCAAGGAAATCTCCAAGGGCTGGAAGAGTGCCAGCCTCCTGTTGAAGTCACAGGGCTAAAGGACTTCACCATTTGCTAAAAGTGCTTGTTGCTGGAACCTGAAAGTCCAGCACCTCTGAAGAAATCCAGCAATCCCGACGCCGACCGACGCCGCTGAATCCAGCTCGATATTGTGAGTGCAGCTCCCGTGTCCCGCATCTTCGACGCCGGCCGCTGGGCCCGATCGACGCTAGTAGCGAAGCCGCTGCCGACGCCTCTATCCCGAGCCCTCTCGACCCCATGAGCACTGCTCACTCTTGCAACATCATCAATGACATCGACGACGACGACGTCGTATCCTGCTTCACCTCGTGAGCGCTGCTCCTGCATGACATCTGTCAACGCCGCTGCAGATCGCTCCGACTCCGTCGGCCTGATCGACGCCAAAGACGCGACGCCGGACATCTCAACGCCGCTGATCATCGTGTGCTTCGCTTTTCCAAGGTACTGTGTTGTGGGGGGTCCGTGTGACTCCAGGCTCGACGTAGCGCTCCTCGCGGTCGACGCCGAACCTTTGGATTAACTTTGCCTCGACACCGTGTGACTCCCGTGTGGGTTACATTGTTGCCAAGAACTGTGATCTAAAGAAGAAGATTGTGGTATATTTTTGTCGTTATTTGGTCTTCGTATTTTTATAATACTACTGTGTCGTGTCCATTTGTAGTGTCTTCACTTTATTACTGTATGTGGTCATAAATGCTTAACGCACTGCCTCTGAGATAAGCCTATCTGCTTTGCCAAGCTACCGAGGGGGTGAGCAGGGGTTATCTAAGTGTGTGATCCCCTTGCCCTGACTAGAGGAGGTGAGTCCCTATTTGTCAGAAGTGTATACCTCTGCCAACTAGAGACCGCCGAGTCTAACATTGGTGGGTCAGCGGTGAGGATTTGAACTTTGCCTTTATGACCCATGTGCAGTGATTAGTGTACGCTACATAGTGAAAGCAGACCATAGCGCAGCCACAATCTATTTTTTAGATAGGATATTCTATTTTTGTTCTCCGCTTTTATGAAGTTTGTTTGAACACTGCCATGTTTGACCATGTGTGATGCCGGAACCACTACCCCTGTTGTTGTGGAGGAGTTCGATAGAGCAAAGATAAACGACTACAAGAAAAAGCAGCTGCAGCGCTTTTGCAGGCAGTTGAAAGTTCCGACAACAGGCCTCACATTGAAGGAAGAATTTCTCAAAGCATTGGAGGCCTGGTTAGCGGCCAGAGATCCCGCTGATGCGGTGGTGGTACCGCCAGTGGAAGAGGAGGAGGAGGTGCCAGTGAATGGGCCCGTGTCTCCTCCCGGTAGCAGTGTTTCCTCCAAAGGTCTTTCTCCTGAAGAGAGAGAAGAAAGGGTGAAGGAACGGGCATACAACCTAGAGATGGCAAAACTTAAGATAGATGGGCAGTTGGAGATAGAGAATGCAAGAAGCAGGGGAGAAGCTGATATGGAGATCAAAAGATTGGAGTTCGAAAGAGAAAAGTTAGCTTTTGAACGTGAGAAAATGGCGATGGAGATGGAGCTCAAAGCGAAGAGTTTAGAGTTGAATCCCTCTGGTGGCAGCATCCCATCTGTGTCTGCAGAAAGTAGGTTTTATTTTCCCAAAGATGTGATCAAAGATTATCATAAGAATGAAGATATTGGCCAATGGTTTAAAGCGTATGAGTTAGCATTGTTGGCCCACCGGGTCCCTGAGAAGGATTGGGGAACGGGGTTGTGGGGTCGCTTTGTGAATGAGGGGAGAGATACCCTGTTAGATATTCCTGTGGAGGATAGGATGTTGTATGCTCATATGAAAGATGCTTTAATGTTGAGGTATGGCCTAACCCCCAGAAAAGTACAGACAAGCCTTTAGAGAATGTAAGAAATTGCCTGGTACGACGTGGGTTGAATATGTGTCATTTTTTTGCTGAGCCATGGATGGTTGGGTAAAGGGCAGCAAAGTGGAAAGTTATGAAGCTCTTTATGATTTGTTTGCTTGGGAGCACTTGTCGAATAACTGTTTTCCAGAGCTGCGCCAGCACCTTACTGATAGCAAGATATCTAACCCTAGAAAACTTGCTGGGAGACTCAGCCAAAGGTGGGCAGGGTCCCCAGCAGAAGAGTGGGGGGGACAAGGGTAAACAGAAGGAGTACCAGAAAGGGCCCCAAAGTAATCCCCAAGGGAACCAAGGGAAAGGTTCCCAGCCTCCCCCTGTGAAGAAGGCAGGGGCCTCGACAGGTAAACCTGTTCATAGGGGCCCAATGACCTGCTACGTCTGTAAGCAGGTGGGACATCGTTTTTATGATCCCCAGTGTCCCATGAGGGACTCAAATGCACCACCACGTGCACCCCCGTCAGTTGGCGAGTGTAGCCCTGGGAGGGGAGGAGATGGTTGCCCCTGGTGGGAGGGCTCCCTCCGAAATGTCCCTGGTCTCTTTAGGAGACATGGAAATGGTCCCTCCCCCCCCTCTGCCTAGTAACACTAATAAATATAGGCAGTAGGTGACCATTAATGGCCATAGAGTGGAAGCTCTCAGAAACACCGGAGCAAGTGTGACAGCTGTCAAGTGTCCCTTGGTGTCCAGAGAGCAGGTGGTTCCCCACGCATTCTACCCTGTGATAGCTGCCGACAACTCCCAGAAAGAGTGTGAGGTAGCTCAGGTTTCCTTTAAATGGGGGGAGTTTCAGGTGCTCTTCAAGTTGCTGTGAGGCCCGCCATGCCTGTTGATTGTCTCCTCGGCAATGATTTGGAAGACTCCCCTTGGGCTAAGGTGGAGCGAGCAACACATTTGAAAATGTTGGGTGTGCCAGAGTGGGTGTGTGCGACCACTCGATCGATGACAGCAAGTAAGGGTGTTGATGGGGTCCCGGAGCCTGAAAGTATGGCCCAGGACCCAGCTGTGAAGAGAAGAGGCAGGAGGCACGGGAAACCGGCCCCCACCGTTCCCGTGGCCCAGGAGGAGGTAGACCCCGAGGGGGATGTCTTGGAGCCCACAGGGGAACAAGTTGCTGAACTGGGAGACCTGCCCGAGCTGACCCACTGGCAGCAGAATGGTGGTCCCTCCAGGGAAGAATTTTGTGCAGAACAGAAAGTGTGCCCTTCTCTTGTGGGTATGAGGCAGCAGGCCTCAGCCCAAGCCGCAGGTGATCAGTCAGGATCACATTTTGTCTACTGGGAGAACGACCTCCTGTATAGCGAGCCTAAGGCTGCTGAGCCGGGGTCAGCCCGTGTGCTCGTGGTACCCCAGCGCTTCAGAGCCTTCCTACTGGGTTTGGCTCATGACGTTCCGTTAGCTGGACATCTGGGGCAGGACAAGACCTATGACAGGCTTGTCACCCATTTTTATTGGCCTCAGATGAGAAGGGATACAAATATCCATTGTAAAACCTGTCACACTTGCCAGGCAAGTGGGAAAAGCGGAAGGAAGCAGAAGGCACCCCTCCAACCTTTTCCAGTCGTCAGCACCCCCTTTGACCGGGTGGGGATTGACATTGTTGGGCCCCTGGACCCCAAGACAGCCCTGGGCAACACGTTCATCCTGGTCTTGGTGGACCATGCCACACGGTACCCGGAAGCCATCCCTCTACGAACAGTGACGGCCCCTGTGGTGGGACGGGCGCTGATGGGTGTTTTCTCCCACATGGGGTTCCCCAGAGAGGTGGTATCAGACCGGGGCACCAACTTCATTTCCAATTATATGAAGTCTCTGTGGAAGGAGTGTGGGGTAACCTACAAGTTCACCACTCCTTACCACCCTCAAGGTAATGGGCTGGTTGAGAGATTCAACCGGACCCTTAAAGGCATGATCATGGGTCTTGAAGAACCAATGAGGAGTAAATGGGACGTCCTCTTGCCATGCCTGCTGTTTGCTTACCGAGAGGTGCCACAGAAGTCTCTAGGGTTCAGCCCCTTTGAGCTTTTGTATGGTCACCCGGTAAGAGGACCTTTGAGTCTGGTCAATGAAGGCTGGGAGCAATCTCCCAGGAAACCTCCCCGGGATGTGTACAGTTACATCCTGGCCTTCAGGAACCAGACTCGGCGCTTCAGAGATCTTGCTCAGGCAAATCTGGAGGCCAGCCAGGAAGAGATGAAGCGGTGGTACGACCGGAATGCCACTCTGGTCGAACTTCAGCCTGGTCAGAAGGTTTGGGTCATGTCCCCTGTGGAACCTTGTGCGCTCAAGGACAGGTGGACTGGACCGTTTAAGGTTGTGGAGAAGAAGAGCGATGTCACCTACTTGGTGGACTTGAAATCTCCCAGGAACCCCTTGAGGGTCCTGCATGTCAACCGGTTAAAGCCCCACTCAGAAAGGTCCGAAGTGGGCATGCTCCTAGCTACAGATGCTGGAATGGAGGAGGAGAGCGGGCCTCTTCCTGACCTCCTGTACGCAAAAGAGCAAGACGGGTCAGTGGATGGTGTTGTCTACTCCGACACACTGACCTCTGAGCAGCAGCAAGATTGTCGCCAACTGTTGGGACAATTCCCTGATCTGTTCTCCTTGATCCCTAGTGTCACTCATTGGTGTGTCCATGACGTGGACACCGGGGACAGCACTCCTGTGAAGCATAAGACCTACAGGGTGTCTGACAAGGTCAGAGCATACATTAAGGAGGAGGTCTCCAAAATGTTTGCCTTAGGGGTGGTTGAGTCCTCTTGCAGTCCTTGGGCCAGCCCAGTTGTCTTGGTCCCGAAGGCTGCGGCGCCTGGTGCTTCACCAGAACTTCGGTTCTGTGTGAATTACTGAGGACTCAATTCAGTCACCAAGACTGATGCGCACCCCATCCCCAGAGCTGATGAGCTCATAGATCGGTTAGGGGCTGCCCGGTACCTCAGTACGTTTGATCTAACGTCTGGGTACTGGCAGATCGCCTTAACTGATGGGGTAAAGGAGAGGTCAGCATTCTCCACACCAGATGGGCTCTACCAGTTCCGGGTTATGCCCTTTGAGTGAAGAATGCCCCTGCCACCTTCCAGAGGTTGGTCAACCAGGTCTTGGCTGGACTGGAGGATTTCAGTGCCGCCTACCTGGACGACATCGCAGTGTTCACCGCCAGCTGGGAGGAACACTTGCGCCACCTCCAGGTAGTGTTGTTGGCCCTGCGCAGAGCAGGCCTCACAATCAAAGCCAGTAAGTGCCAGATTGGGCAGGGTTCAGGGGTGTACTTGGGGCACCAAGTAGGGAGCGGCAAGGTGGCCCCCCTGCAACCCAAGATAGATACCATCCTGGCTTGGGCACCGCCCAAAACCCAAACTCAGGTGAGAGCCTTCTTAGGACTCATGGGTTACTACAGGAGGTTTGTCAAGGATTATGGTAACATTGTGCACCCCTTGACGTCGCTGACTTCCAGGAAGCAGCCGCAAAATGTGATTTGGACTGACGCCTGTCAGACGGCCTTTGACACCCTGAAAACTGCAATGTGTACAGCACCCATACTCCAGGCACCCACTTTTCTAAAGAATTTGTTGTCCAGACGGACGCTTCAGAGCATGGCGTGGGAGCTGTTCTATCTCAGGTGAATGAAGAGGGCCGAGACTTACCGTAGCCTTCATCAGTAGGAGGTTACTTCCCAGGGAACAGAGGTGGAGTGCGATAGAGCAAGACCCTACCTGTTTGGGACTCACTTCCGGGTTCCGACAGACCACAGGCCCCTCAGATGGTTGATGCAGATGAGGGGTGAGAATCCGAAACTGTTGAGGTTGTCCATTTCCCTACAGGGGATGGGCTTCATGGTGGAACACCGCCCGGGTACAGATCACGCCAATGCTGATGGCCTGTCCCGATTTTTAGGCCTTAGTGATGAAGACTCCCTAGGTCAAGGGTAGTTCTCCCCACATTTCAGCTGAAGGGGACACGTGTTAGACCTGACATCATTGGCCTGAGTCTCTCCTCCATTTATTCTGTTTGCCTCGCCTGTTTACAATGTTTTTGCTGGTATATCGCTTTGGGCACTGTGCCACTGCTGATCAGTGCCGCAGTGCAAGTGCTCCCTATGTTAAATTACTGTATTGATTGAATTCCCTGTTTGGCTTATTTGGTTTACTATCAGTCCCTAGTCTAGCGCACGAGGAGTGCCAGGGCTTGTAAATACAAATGCTGCTAGTGGGATTGCGATTCAGAAAAGGGGGTGGTGATGAACAGAGTGTCTGAATTAAGCAGACCACTCTTACCCAGTCCAAAGATCAGGGCTTGATCCATCACCGTTATTTAGCTCACTGCACCATCCCAGCTCAGAACCTGGCTATATGCAAATCAGTCTGTCCCTGGCCCAGTGCATCATGGGAACAGGGCAGACTAAACTACCAAGCCAATTCTTCACCAGAAAGGAGACAAGCTTCCAGGGACCGTTTTCTGGCATTTCAGACATCGTGGGATTGCAGCACGTGTTGTGCCACCCACACGAGCGGCCTAGTAAAAGTATGTCTAAAGGTCTGCCATTGCTAGACCTACGTGCAGTCTGGTACTGTCACGCGGACTGCGCAAGTACACTTACTTGCCAGTCCCCAAACCTTCCCTTAACTTCATGTTAGTCACCCCTATGGTAGGCCCGAGGGCAGGGTGCATTGTAAGCGTAAGGTAGGACAAGCCTGACGAAGTTGGCATGTCCTAATAGTGAATTACAGCCATATTCGTTCTTCACTATTGTAAGGTTGCCTGCTCTCCATTTAGTTAGAATGGGCTGCCGGGGTTATTAATGGTATAATCCTAGCGGGCTCGGGGAGCATGGCACAATGTCGAGTTTGGTATCCCTGAACTCAGGGTTTAATAACGCATCCGTTTGGGTGGATGGTTTTTGGACTCTGCGTTTGAAAATGGCACTTTTAGAAAGTGGCTATTTTCTTGTCAAACTATTTCTGGTTTCTACTGGTTTGGTGTGTGTGAGACAGGTTCTGGGTGGCTTCAGAGTTCTGAATGAGTTAGTGTGGGGTGAGTGGTACATCTGCATTGAGAGTAGGGGAAGAGTAGCTCCTGATAGCCGGCCCTGCCCGACACAATGCTAGCTCCACCTCCTGCCGAGCGACGGATAGCTCTGCTCCTGCCAGTGACAATACTGGCTCCACCTCCTGCTGGGCGTCTGAGGACCCAGCCCTGCACCGTGAATAGGCCAGGTGCCTCTGCCTGGCTACACCCACAACAGACCCGGGATGAGGGGGAGTTCCCCTGCATGGACAAAGGGATCAAAGCCAAAAAGGGGTATAAGAAAAGGACCCCTGAACCAAGACTTTGGATCAATTCTGACAAGGAACCCTGAACCAAGGACAAGAAGCCTGCTGATCCAAAGACTTGCTTACCCCTTCTGCCAGAGTGCTGTTTGCTGGGGGGAATCCTGCAGTCACTTCTTTATTTTTGCCAAGGAACCAGGAGAGAGGAACTGAGTGTGTACTCTCGAACTTTGCCAAGGAAATCTCCAATGGCTGGAAGAGTGCCAGCCTCCTGTTGAAGTCACAGGGCTAAAGGACTTCACCATTTGCTAAAAGTGCTTGTTGCTGGAACCTGAAAGTCCAGCACCTCTGAAGAAATCCATTAATCCCGACACCGTCGGACGCCGCCGAATCCAGCTCGACATCGTGAGTGCAGTTCCCGTGTCTCGCATCTTCGACGCCGGCCGCTGGGCCCGATCGACGCTAGTAGCAAAGCCGCTCCCGACGCCTCGACCCCAAGCCCTCTTGGCGCCGTGAGTGCTGCTCACTCTTTCAACATCATCAACGACATCAACGACGACGCCGTATCCTGCTTCACCTCATGAGCGCTGCTCCTGCATGACATCTGTCGACGCCGCTGCAGATCACCCCGACTCCGAGGCCTGATCGTCGCCGAAGACGCGACACCGGACATCTCGACGCCGCTGATCATCGTGTGCTTCGCTTTTCCAAGGTACTGTGTTGTGGGCGGTCCGTGTGACTCCGGGCTCGATGTAGCGCTCCTCGCGGTCGACGCCGAACCTTTGGATTAACTTTGCCTCAACGTCGTGTGACTCCCGTGTGGGTTACATTGTTGCCAAGAACTGTGATCTAAAGAAGAAGAGTTGCTTTTGTTACTAAAGACTTTGTGCTAAGAAGAAACTACGCTTGAACTATTATTTTTCCTTCCAAGAGTATTTATTAAGATTGTGGTATATTTTTGTCGTTATTTGGTCTTGTGCTAAGCCTTATATAAACATTCGTATTTTTATAATACTACTGTGTCATGTCCATTTGTAGTGTCTTCACTTTATTACTGTATGTGGTCATAAATGCTTAACGCACTGCCTCTGAGATAAGCCTATCTGCTTTGCCAAGCTACCGAAGGGGTGAGCAGGGGTTATCTAAGTGTGTGATCCCCTTACCCTGACTAGAGGAGGTGAGTCCCTATTTGTCAGAAGTGTATACCTCTGCCAACTAGAGACCGCCGAGTCTAACAGCGGGGAACTCAGGACCTCCATTTTAGCTTTGCTTTCCATCCCCTTCCTCTCGAGTCTTGCTCAATTTGTTCATGGGCATAAAAAAGAGACTATTGTCCCTGAGGTCCTCTAAACAGAAATTGAAAGAGGACTACCGGATTTCAACACCTCCTACATTTGTATCTACCAAGGTGGGAGCCATCTTGGACAGTGCAGCCCCCAGTTCTATAAGGCTCAGTAAAACTCAGAAGGTATTTTCATTAGATATGGGCTCATCTAAAAATCCTCTGCCTCTAACCAACTACAGTGAAAGATGTATTTAATACAGTGTATAACTGCATGACTTCAACCGTGTAACAAAAGCTTCCCGCCGCACTGTTATCCCACCCAAAACAACGATTCCTCAATCGGAATGCTGGCTGATCCATGCCGTGACATAAGAGAGCCCCGCAGGACTTCAGAGAGAGTTACGGCTGCAGGAGTATGCAGAGAGATTACTCCGGATTAGGTAGGAAAGGAATACTTTGAAACACCCAGGGTCCCCCACCACTGGGATCCTGGTAAAATTGCCAACACTCACCACTGCTGCTAGGAATAGGAAAGATCTGCAGACTTTGGAACTGCCCCTTCCACCTCTCTTCCCTCCACTCGACCTGGGGGCAAGCTGGAGGATGAGGCGGATGGCGCTTTCTAGCAACACCGTGACTGGTGCTCTTGATGGAACTTTAACGATGTCCCCTGGGCGGAAACCAAAACTGCCTGTACTTACTGTACTGGAGCAACTTTGGCTGATGACAGGTGGAGCTGTCATTTGCAGCTATAGAGGAGTTTGGCTCTGGTTCTTCCCTCGGGAGGCACCCACCCAGCCGGACATCGGACATCGTTTTCCTCGCCTCCCCGTTGTGTTTTCTTATCTGCATTCTCTACTCCCATTTACCATTCCCCCTCTACCTCTTCACTCCGCATAAGACGTGTGTGTGCGCTAATAAGTCTCACATTATTGTGTAATCTTATGTTTTATTTTATTTTCACCTATGTCTATACTTGTCTATGTTATTATGGAACCTGTAACTCACTGATCCTCATGTAGACTGCTCTGATAACTTTGGGACTAGCCAGCACTATATTAAAGTTTGCAAATAAAAATAAATAAATAAATCCCATTCACAGAAGTTATCCCTACCAAAAGACCAGGATGTTGTCGATATATAATTGCCATGGAAGGATGCTAGTGGTGTAAGGATTACAGTCACAACATATATTCTCCTTTTCAAAGTTATACAGGAAGGCCAGACTTGGTGCGAATGTGCTCACCATGGAAGTTCCCAGGGTTTGATGATATAGCTGGTCTCGAAACTAGAAAAAGTTTTCTTTAAGGGCCATGGTAGCTCATTCCATTATTAAGTTAATTGGAGTGGGAGATGACTAGTCTTTAGTCATAAGGGTGCTCTCTATCGCTTTTAGTGTGGCATCTTAAGGGATGTTTGTGCAGAGAGCCTATACATCTAAAGTTACTAGAAGGTCAATGTTGCTTAAGTTGTTGGCTTCATCTATCAAATTTAAAACATCATATTGGGTCTTTCAGAAAAGACAGTGTTATGTTTCCAGGGGTTGCAAGAAGTGATCGCAAAACTTTGACATAGGTTCCAGCTGGGAGCCCAGACCACATACGATAGGTCTAATGGGGGGAGTGGGGTTACCCTTTTATTTAATTTAGGGAGGATGTAGAAGTAGGGGATTCTGGGTTTGGAGTTCTCTAGGGGACATTCTGTGTAAAATGCTAATTTACAGCAGCCATGTGCCCCCTCTTAAATGTCCTTGAATTATTTATACTGGGTTGCAAAGGAAGCAGGGGCGCTCCTCTGTTACTTTTACCTTTAGATCTAGTGCCACATGTTGTAGCACTACCCGCTGGTGTCTCTCCATGTGGTGGTAAGTGGACTGTGGCAGCGTCCCTACCGCTTTTAAAACCTAAGCGCATCTGCATCTGCGTGTAGCTCGCATGCGTTGCGGCGCATGAGCGTTTTATGCTTTTTATGCTTTTTAAAAAAACTTTGGACATTACTTTCTCCTCACCTGGCTGGGAAGCACAGAGTGTTGTTAGCGGGTTGTGTGTGCCCCTTTCATTTTGCTCGGCTGAGCTCTGGTGGGCGGAATACGGAGTGCTGGACTCGCCCCTCCCTCCCGCCTCGGTCTGACGCCGGCGATTAGCGCCGTTTGAGCAGAGGGCGTGGAGGGTCCGAGCCAGGCACTTCCGGTAGGGAACAGCAGCGCTCTAGTTGTTGGAACGCTGGGGGGGATATAAGGCACTGGATACAGAAGCCTTGTGTGGTAAGTGGACTGTGGCAGCGTCCCTACCGCTTTTAAAACCTAAGCGCATCTGCATCTGCGTGTAGCTCGCATGCTTTGCGGCGCGTGAGCGTTTTATGCTTTTTATGCTTTTTTAAAAAACTTTGGACATTACTTTCTCCTCACCTGGCTGGGAAGCACAGCGTGTTGTTAGCGGGTTGTGTGTGCCCCTTGCATTTTGCTCGGCTGAGCTCTGGTGGGCGGAATACGGAGTGCTGGACTCGCCCCTCCCTCCCGCCTCCGTCTGACGCCGGCGATTAGCGCCGTTTGAGCAGAGGGCGTGGAGGGTCCGAGCCAGGCACTTCCGGTAGGGAACAGCAGCGCTCTAGTTGTTGGAACGCTGGGGGGGATATAAGGCACTGGATACAGAAGCCTTGTGTGGTAAGTGGACTGTGGCAGCGTCCCTACCGCTTTTAAAACCTAAGCGCATCTGCATCTGCGTGTAGCTCGCATGCTTTGCGGCGCGTGAGCGTTTTATGCTTTTTATGCTTTTTTAAAAAACTTTGGACATTACTTTCTCCTCACCTGGCTGGGAAGCACAGCGTGTTGTTAGCGGGTTGTGTGTGCCCCTTGCATTTTGCTCGGCTGAGCTCTGGTGGGCGGAATACGGAGTGCTGGACTCGCCCCTCCCTCCCGCCTCGGTCTGACGCCGGCGATTAGCGCCGTTTGAGCAGAGGGCGTGGAGGGTCCGAGCCAGGCACTTCCGGTAGGGAACAGCAGCGCTCTAGTTGTTGGAACGCTGGGGGGGATATAAGGCGGATGTGCTGTCGTCAGCGCAGCGGACGAGCGCAGCGGGCGCGACGAAGGCGCGCCGGAGTTGCGCCAGAGTTAAGCCCGTCTGCGCCCGTCCACGGCCGATTGCGGCCCAGGGCCACACCCCCTGCTTCTCCCTCTTATCAAGTCTCCTGGAGTCGAGATGACTTATTTCTCCTCCGCAGAGAGCTGTGTGGGCTCTGCCCCCACAGCATTGATGCCGGGACTAATGCGGGCTGCAGCCACTGTGATTACACCTTCAACACAGGTAAGGCGCTAACCGCAGGCCAACATACTTTGGTATGTGGTCTACTAAACGTACGCTCCCTACTTAAACACTCCCTCGACATCCATGACCTTCTCACTGAGAAACAATGGGATCTGCTTTTCCTCACGGAAACTTGGCTTGACCAAGACCCTATGCCGGAGATCATTGAGGCCATCCCTGAAGGCTATTGCCTGCAAAGGCTAGACAGAATACGGGGGAGAGGGGGCGGCATAGCCATTGTTGCTCGACAAGATTACCAATGTCAGCTAGATCGCACTGTGATTGACGACAGTGAGGCTGGCGCCTTTTCCATCTCTATTAATGGCTGTTTCACCCTGAAAGGCCTGTTAATTTACCGTCCTCCAGGCTCCACCACAGCCTTTGTTGAAAAGTTAGTGGAAGGTGTCACAGAAGCTGCTTTACGCTCGGACAAATACCTGGTCCTAGGGGATCTTAACCTACATCTAGATACCCCCACGGACAGGGTGGCGAGCGAGCTATGCCACACGATGGCCAGCTTACAATTCGAACTGAAGGTATCGCAACCCACCCATAAGTTGGGCCACCTCCTGGACCCAGTTTTTGCTAACTGGAGTCAAGTGGAAGCCCAAGCCCCGATTCCTATCGCATGGTCCGATCATTTCCTCGTCCCCTTTACCATCGAAACACAGGGACCTCGCCCCAACAACCCTCCCGCTGATAAACACCCGAGGCGCAGATGGACAGCGTTCTCCCAGGCCAAATTCAATCTGGCACTCACTGAGAAAGGTCATCCCGGGGGCGATGGGGCTGATGAAATCAATTACAACCTGGACCAGAGCATTCTGGAAGCCCTGAATCAGGTGGCACCTTTGGGTATGGCGAAATCAGGCGGCCGAGTGCAACGATCGGCACCTTGGTACAATGAGGATTTGCGAACGGCCAAAGCTGCATGTAAACGCGCCGAAAGGCAATGGAGGATTGCATACTCCATGCAGGCCAAAACAGTTTACATAGATTGCAGACGTGCCTATCACACGCTGATTAGAAAGGCCAAATCATTGTACTACTGCAATAAAATTGAGGAAGCTAAGCAGTCCACTAAGGAGCTTTTCTCTATTTATAAATCTATTGCAATAGGAAAATTTGCCATAGTACCTAAGAAACTCTGCACCACGGAGGGCTGCAATCGAATTGCTGAGTACTTTGCAACCAAGGTCTCCAACATATATAACTCCTTCCCCCAGAGGACAGACAGCGGCCTTGCCCCCTTGGAATCCCCAAGAATGGAAGGGGAACATCGGCTAACCACTTTTTTCACTCCTTCCACTACGGAGCTTCTCCGTATTTGTGGATCCATAAAATCCGGTTCCCCTAGAGATCCGACCACTCCCAGTCGGCTAAAGGACAGCTTGCCAGTTCTAGAGCCCTATGTGCGTCAGCTGCTGGACATCTCCTTTGAGTCTCAGGTGGTCCCGAAGGCCTGGAAACAGGCAGTGGTACTTCCTCTGCAAAAGAAGGCCAACGTTAGCTTCGAAAAGCTGGATAACCTCCGTCCTATTTCCCTCCTTCCCTATATGGCGAAGGTGGCGGAAAAAATAGCCAACATACAGCTCATGCAGTTCGTGGAGACGGCTTCGCTACTCCACGACTCGCAATTTGGTTTCCGCCCCCGTCACTCGACGGAATCTGCTCTCCTCGTGGCGCTGGAAGCACTCAGACAGGGAGTAGACGAGGGCCAAACGATGGCATTGATCCTACTAGATTTAAGCGCAGCATTCGACACTGTAGCACATTCCACCTTGCTTCAGTGTCTGAATGGAGGAGGGGTGACAGGAGCTGCGCTTGGTTGGATCATGTCCTTCCTTTCCGAGAGGTGCTTTCAAGTCAGGTTGGGTGATTGCTACTCCAGGGAGATTGAGTTGGGCCAGGGCGTACCCCAGGGTTCGTCCCTGAGCCCAACTCTTTTTAACATCTACGTCTCCCCCCTGGCGGCTATCGTGGAGGGGTACGGTCTCCGCCTGGTGTCTTACGCCGATGACACGCAGCTGGTCATCTCCCTATCGCGCGCGCCCGGACTTGCGGCGGACATCTTCAGGAACTTCATGAAAGACCTTGCTGCCTGGATGTCTGCAAACTGCTTAAAGCTAAACGGGAGCAAGACCGAGGTGCTTGTGGTGGGGGGTGCATCGTCTGCGTGGTCGTCGGCGTGGTGGCCACCCTGTCTGGGGGAGGTTCCTGCTCCCTGCCGTGAGGCCAGGAACCTGGGCGTGTGGCTGGATAAGGACCTCACCTTTGGCCCACATGTCGGTCGGGTGGCAGGGATCTGCTTCAGTGTTCTGAGAGCTCTTAGGAAAGTACTAGATCTGCTTCCCATTTCTGCTCGTCAGACACTGGTGCATGCCTTGGTCACCTCCCGACTTGATTATGGGAACCTGCTTTATCTGGGGGCCACAGGCAGGGTCATTGGCCGCCTGCAGGTCCTTCAAAACGCGGCAGCGTGGCTGGTCCTTAGACTCCCTAGGAGGTCATCTGCCAAACCAGCCTTGCGAGCGCTCCACTGGCTCCCCATTGAGAGGAGAGTGGAGTTTAAGGCCCTTGCCACTTGTCACCGTATTCTGAATGGCAAAGCACCTCTTCCGCTCCAGAGCCTAGTAGCCCATTATGAGCCTGCACGCAGTCTTCGGTCTTCGCAGACCGGGCTGTTAAAAGTCCCAAGAATATTCAAAGCTCGTATGGGAGGCAGATCCTTCAGATACCTTGCTCCCAAGCGCTGGAATAATCTTCCGCTGGATCTTCGGCTTGAACCCTCCGAAGTCCAGTTTAGGAAAAAACTAAAAACGCACCTTTTCAGTAGATAGCTTGGTTGGGAGGAGGGGGGACAGTCACTCCACTTGTCATAGCGCGGGGACACGCCAGTGGCGTAACCAGGCGCTTAATAAATGTCCATTAATAATAATAATAATAATGTCATGTGTGTCCATCGAGGTGGCCAAAGCTGCAAGCTACGTGCCATCCCCTGAGCTCCCTCTACTTGGAGATTCTTGATTGTTGCAAGCCAAAACAGTTCCTGGAGTTGAGGAAGCAGAGGCCCCATCTGCTGCCTGTGAGTCCAAGCCCTGTCTAGAGAGAGGTATTTGTTCTTCCACAGATGAGAGTTCATCAGCAAGGGCTCAAACATCAATATTAACAAGCATTTGCAATGCAATAGGTCTCACAGTTGTTAACCCCTTCACTGCGGCGGCTATTCCGCCGCAGTGCTAAGGGGGTGGGGGGCCGCGCGGCGGTCCCGTGCTCGTGACGGGACCGCTCCGTCACGGCACGCGGGTGAGCTGTGCTTGTGACGGAACGGTTCCGTCACGGCCCCGCCCGCGCTTCAGAACGTTAGCGCAGGCACGGAATTCGCGCCGCGCAGGCGCGGCGAGAGGGCCGTGACGGAACCGTTCCGTCAAAAGCACAGCCCACCCGAAGCTCGTGACGGAACGGTTCCGTCACGAGCATGGGAGGGGTTAAAGTTTGAGCAATTGGCATTGTAAATGGCACTGCCTTTTATTTATGTTTTGGTTTTTAAAACGTAAATAAAAGGCATTGTCAATTACGATACCAATAGGTTAAACTCTCGCAAATGTGAGACAGTACAAATAACAATGCCTTTTATTTATGTTTTCGTTTTTAAAAGATAAATAAAAGGCATTGTCATTTACAATACCAATAGCTTAAACTCGCGTAAATGGGGACCTATTGCATAGCGAATGCTTGTTTGTTGTTATTTTTAAGTTATGTATGCTTGCAATAAAAATAAAAGATTTAAAAAAATCACACCAGTTTCCAGGGCCAGACCGATTGGCGTTGCCAATGCTTGATTTAAAATGTAATTGGTCTTCAAATCACCTTGAATTTCAAGAGCATTGTTTGAAATGTAAAAGGAGAAAATAATATTTAACGAAATAATGGAAACATAATACATAACATGAAGATATCAAGCGCTAACAGAATCAACTGCCTGATCTCCTAAAGAAAAAAAATGACAGCATGTATATGCATGTATAATTTAATATTTTTAATTTGCAAGCTGTTTCCTTCGTCTTCTTAAATTGTTTTGTGGCTATATAAGTAAAATACCTGCATTAGACAGTGCTTATCAGTTTTCATTCCTTCCAAAATACACAGTATATAATTTAGAGTACATAGAGTATGGCATTTGACCTTCAAAAGCAAGTTTATGAAGATAAAATGTAGCGCGCTAGTGAAATGGCTATGTCTTGGCGGTTAAGCCACTTGATCTTGACTTTGAGACTTCTTTATTTGTGAATGGTTTTGGTCATGCTGTACAGCATGGCAAAAAAAAGGAATACAAAAAAGCCTATGATGCAACTGCAACGTTGTTTTGTAGGCATGTGCACCACACACGCATGGTCCTATAAATCATGCCGGCACATTTTGTCCTATTTAGCACTCCAAGTTGGATAGGTAAATAAAAAAATAAAATAACGTGCAAAAGCTTTTTTAAGAGTAGGTGAGGGAGGCAGCAAGGGGAGGGGGACTATAAAAAAAATTCTTGAAGGGTAGGCAGTGGTCCACAAAACCACTAAAGAAACAAACAAAAAGTAAACCTTTCATTTTAAACGCAGTCCTGTTTCATTTAACTAAATCAGACAGCAGTAAAACAAGTCTACTCTACTGCAAGTCAATAACAGATATGGTGTTCTGCTTTTCCCACCAGGCCACCATCCCTGTGATAGCCTCTAACTATAGTGCTCCACAATTTGCAGCCTACCATATTAATATTCATGAGGTAGTTATTAGATTGAAATTTAGATTTCTAAGAACTGATCTATTAGTAAACTGGTGAAGTTGTAAAAATGTTTACTGGTCGCACAAATACTGGTCACAATTTGCACCCAGTATTTTGTGACAGGATATTTGGAGGGGAAAGGATGTGGCTTAACAGAGAGAACGGCCAACTTTGAAGCTGGGGCCCAGGCTCAAGGCTGGTGGAAGACTCAAGCATCCTGTGATTGTGGGCAAATCACTTAATATCCCCGTCCCCGGCCGAGAAGTTAATGTGTCTGACTTTAACACAACTGGTGCTCATGTAAAGCGCTCTGAAACCTTCGGCTCGAGTTCGCGCTATATAAAACAGTAAAAAAAAAAAAGTACATCCGGCCCGTAGGCACAAGAGCGTGTTTTCACCTAGACGCGCACTCCGTCCCTCCCTTGAGAGACTTCGTTGCTGACGTAGGAACAAGCAGACCTGTCTTCTAATCCCGGCAGCCTCGACTGCAACTTGTGCGCTCCTGGGCAGCACATTGCGGCCCCCGGGGGAAAGCAGGTCGGAAGACAAGTCTTTTGCCCGGGGAGTTCGCGCGAGACAGGGACATGGCAGGAAGTAGTTAGGGTTAGGTCAGGGGTGGGAGGGGTTAGGTAGGAGGCTATTTAGGGGGACAGGAGGGGAACAACTTCCTTTTTCCTGTCCCCGGTGCCTCAGGGAGAAGTTAGTCTTGGAGCTTAGGCGGAGTGTGAATTAGGTAGGCGTAGTACGATTTTGGTTGTTTGGACGTCGTGACTGGTGCCCCAGTGCGACGATTAGGCCAGTTTCCTGTTGCTACATTTAAGTAGGGTGTTATTTAGTGTTATTTTGGATTCCTCGTCGCAGGTGCTTCGGTGCGGTGAGCAGGGGGTGCTAAACCTCACGCACTCACGGACGGACCGAGCGGGTGCCAAACCTCACGCATCTCGCGGAGGGTGTGTACGGTGGTATTTGAGGATGGCTACTCCTGACGCAGAGGCTGTGCGGGCTGCCCTGCTAGTGCTTGGCCGGGCTGGGAGGACAGATCTCCTCCAGCCCGGTGTCCTGTACCAGGCATGGGTCGGCATGACCCGCCCGACCAGGTCAGCGTCTGCGGGGGTGGCTGCAGTTGTTGCAGCCTGCATGGACGAGCCCTCTGGGGCTCGTTAGGGGGGGCACAAGAAAGGGAAGGGCAAGAAACCGCAGGAGGCCCCCAAGAAAGGGGGGAGGAGGCTGAGCCTCCCTGCCAAGGTGGAGGCAGGAGATGTGGTCCCGAAGGAGGAGGAGGGTGCCGGAGGGGAGGGGTCTGAGGGCCCCAAGTTTGCAGTTGGGGAGCCCGGGCAGGGCCAGGCTCCGCTGGTGTCGCAGGCCAGGTTGTCCAGGAGCTTGAGTCAGTTGGCAGGGTATGGCGATAGCAGCGAAGGCAGTGGGGGGAGGACTCGGATGACTTGGAGGTGGCGGCTGGAGAGGAGTTTGCCCTCACGTTGTCCGGGGAGGAGTCCGGGGGTGAGGAGGGGTTCACCGTCCTCGAGCAACCGGTCGACCTTTCGGGGGGGCCGGAAGGGGGTGGTGAGGTCCCAGGGTTCAAGGGCAAGGGCCCTCTGAAGGCGCAGCAGCAGTGGGGGGGCAATGCAGGTGGCGGGGAGTGCTGCAGCACCCTTGCCCGGGAAGGGAGGTCTAGGGGAGCCTGGGCAGTCTTCCATGTTCGACCGGTGGGCCCACATGACCGAGGAGGAGAGGGCCCGTGACCAGCGCTGTGTCATAGCGGAATATGTGAGGGAGTGGCAGTGCTTATGTGCCGCCAGGGAGGCGAAGGCGGGTGGGGTGCCCAAGAGGAAAGGGGGCCCCAGGGGCTCAAGGGCAGTGGGTCTGGGTGGAAAGTTCAGGGACTGCCTTGACGGATCAGAGACCTGGTGGCACCGGGGCCTCCCCGAGCGCATATGGCCCCCACCAGGCCAGCAGGGGCAGCTGGCAGAGGCCGGGGTGGGCCGGCGGGGCGCAAAACGGCCTCCAAATGCCGGGACGAAGAAGCAGGGGGGTCCGCGGCGGCCTGCCCTCCAACGAGGGAGCGGGCACCGTCAATGTTGGAGTGTGAATTTACGCCTGGAGTGAAAGGGAAAGGTGCAAAGAGAGTTGTGACTGAAGTGGTGCCGCTGGATGTGCAGGATGAGTGGTTGGACTATGAGGATGAGGAGGATGATTTGGAAGAGGGTGAGTTGCGTGAACCTGGAAGTGTGTGCAAGGCTAGGGTGGCAGCGGCCAGGGTTGGTGCTTTCCACGAGGCATGGGACGGCGCCAGTCGAGCCAGCAGAGCGATGTCGAAGCCGGCAGACGCACGGCGACAGGAGCGGGACGCTCCTGCAACTTTGTCAGGTGAGGGAGCTTGGTGGGATGCCTGGTTGGAAGGAGTGGAGTGGGGGAAGGAAAAAGCCCTGCCGGTCGGTGGGGGTGGGGGATGGGTCTGTGCGATCTGGGACCCCAGGTGGGGTGGCGCCTGTGAAGGCTGATGGAGGTAAGCAGGTCGCAACGGCCAGCGCGCAGACTGACAAGGTGGAGGACTTGGAGGGGAAGGATGAAGGGGTGGAGAAGCTTCGGAAGAAATTGCCGTACATGGGGCTGGCGATGCCCCTGGGGTCACATTTGTCGGACAAGACGAAAGCGAGGATCTGGAGGCATGAATATGTGGATGTGTTTAAGCTCTTGCATAGGGAGATTCAGGTGAAGGAGGGGTCTAAAGAGGAGGAGTGGGAATTGACCAGGCGGCCGAGGGTGCCGGTCACGATGGACAATTGGACGTCAGCCTTCTTGATTTATGCGAGTATTTATTGTGAGGGGATCGGGCTATTGCTTTGTTCAAGTATATGGATGTGATAAGGAAGGTGCAGCTTCATTTCGGGGGTTTTGCATGGTTGAGCTACGACGAGGAGTTTCGGGCCAGGGTCAGTGTTAATCCCGACAAGCCGTGGGGTGATGTAGATCAGGAACTTTGGATCCAGTAGATGTCTTCGACGCAGGCGGAGGCATCTACGCATACGGCCAGTGGTCTTCTGGTCACGTATCGGTCTTTTCAGCCGCGCCCCGCCCAGTCTGGGGCGGGTAACCAGGGAACTGCAGGTGGACAAGGGAACCAGGCTGTGTGGTCTGGATCAGCAGGGCAGCAGTACAAGCCAGTCGCTTCAGGGGCCTGCTGGGGGTTCAATAAAGGTTTCTGCAACCGCCCCTCCTGTAAATTTAAACATGAGTATTCGAAGTGCAGGGGGGCGTCACCCAGTCACACAGTGCCTCACCTTGGCTACGCCGTCAGAGCAGTGGAAATTTGCCAAGGGTAGGGGGCAGCCTGGGCCGAAGGGCCCATACTCCGGTTAAGGTGGAGGCCATGGGTCCTTGGATCTCCCGGTACCCTGATAAGGAGGCAGTGTTGCGTTTGTACTGGGGTTTTGTTGAAGGTTTTCGGATTGGATATCAGGGGCCCAGGGAGAGGCGTTGGGCTGAGAACTTGCGGTCCGCCAAGGAACTGCCGGAGGTTGTGGTGTGTAAATTGGAGAAGGAGGTTTCGGAGGGCAGGATTGCGGGTCCTTTTCTGATTGGCCGCTGTCGGATCTCATTGTCTCACCTTTGGGGGTAGTGTCCAAGAAGGAGCAAGGGGAATTCAGATTGATTCATCACTTGTCTTGGCCGGAAGGTGGGTCGGTGAATGATTTCATTGCGGAGGAGGACTCCAGAGTGTTGTACGCGTCAGCAGATGATGCCATTGGTCTGGTGCGGTCCTGCGGGAGGGGGGCAGAGTTGGCCAAGTGTGACATCAAGTCGGCCTTTCGCCTTCTCCCCATTCATCCGGCGGATTTTCCTTTGTTGGGCATGCAGTTTGACTGCGCCATTTTTGTGTACATGGTGTTGCCGATGGGTTGTGCGATTTCCTGCGCGCTCTTCGAAACTTTCAGCTCCTTTTTGCAGTGGGCCTTTGTGGACCGCAGTGGGCACCGGCTGGTGTCTCACTATTTGGATGACTTTCTGTTTGTGGGAACGGGGCGCTCTGGCGACTGTGGAACGGCTCTGCGGCAGTTTCAGTTGTTGGCACGGGATTTTGGGGTGCCATTGGCACCGTAGAAGACGGAAGGGCCCAGTTGTTGCTTGACATTGCTTGGTATTGAATTGGATTTGGGGACTTGGCAGGCGCGTTTACCGGTGACGAAGGTGGCTGAGATGCGGGATGCTTTGAAAGGCGCGTTGGAGGTTCGGAAACTGGATTTGAGGTCGGTGCAGCACTTGTTGGGATTGTTGAACTTTGCCTGCTGAGTGGTGAGGGCGGGGAGGTCTTTTTGTAGACAGCTCGGCATGGCCATGTCGGGTGTGGCCCTCCCCCATCACAGGGTCAGGATCACGCTGGGAGTCCGGTCGGACTTGCGAGTGTGGCTGGTGTTCCTGGAGGATTTCAACGGCGTGTCCTTCAATTTTGCGCGGGACAGGATGGTGTGGCAGGTTCAACTCTACTCGGACGCGGCGGGAGCGGCAGGTTTCAGGATCTTCTGGGACGGTCGCTGGTGTGAGGAGCAGTCGCTGGCTCACTGGCTGCGCCAGGGCAGGAGCATTGCGTTCTTGGAGTTTTTTCCCTTGTTGGTTGAGCTGCTGGTGTGGGGCCCAGAATTCAAGAACAGGTCGGTGTTGTTTCATGTGGACAACATGATGGTGGTGGACTTGGTAAACAACCAGAAAGCAAGGGACCTGCGAGTGCTGCGCTTGCTGCAAAGTTTCATGCTGCTGTGTCTGCGTTACAATGTGCTGTTTCGCGCGCAACATGGGCCTGATGCAAGTAACGAAATTGCGGATGCGTTATCTCGTTGGCAGTGGCAGCGCTTCAGGGAGCTGGCGCCGGTAGCGGAGGCTTGCAAGACCAAGGTGCCGGAGGGTATCTGGGCATGGGGGGAGTGAGAGTGGTTGGTTTGGTTGAGAGATCTTTGGCGGAGTCTACTAGGTGGGCATACAGATTGGCTTGGACTGAGTTTGGGGTCTTTGCGGGCCTGGGGAAGGATGTGGGGAGGTTGCCAAAGGAGGAGTGTGAACAAAGGGTGGTGCGCTTTGTGTTGGACTGCATGGATAGGGGGTTGTCGCAGACGACGATTGCTGGCAAGTTGGCGGGAGTTTCTTTCTACTGCATGGTGCATTTGGGTTTTGATCCGGCTAGATCAGATCTGCTGAGCCGAATTTTGAAGGGTTGGGGGCGGGTGCGGGCGGGGTTGGGTGGGGGCTTTTAGTTGCCATGGGAGGCTGTCACGTTTGACTTATTGGAGAGGGTTTTGCAGGAATTGCATTTCTGTTGTTATGGCGGGGAGGAGGTGGCGCTGTTTCGCGTGTGTATGATCTGGATGTTTTTTGGAGCATTTCGTGTGTCAGAATTGCTGGGGACCCGTGGGGTGCCGGGTCGGATGTTTGCTGATGTGCGCGTGGATGGGACGCAATTGGGCATTTGGTTGGGACGTTCCAAGACTGACCAGCTGGGGCGGGGCGAGTGGGTTTGGTTATCGGAGAGTGGGTGGGCAAGCGTGTGCCCGGTGAGTGAGTGGCTGAGTTTTGGTGGGCGAGTGCGAAGGTCAGAAGGGGAAATTTTTGTGCGCGCGTCGCAGAAGCGTTTGACATCATTCCAGTTGTGGGTGGTCTTGCGGATGGCTTTGAGGAGGCTGGGCTGGGATCCGGCTCGTTTTGGCACACATTCGTTTCGAATTGGCGCAGCTATGGCGGTGGCGGGCTTGGGTTGGTCGTGGGAGGAGATCAGGAGGATTGGTCGCTGGCGGTCGCGGTGCTGTGAGCGCTATGTGCGCAAGTGAGGGCGTGTGGCGCAATGCTTGGACGGCTGCACTGCTTGGCGTTTTTCTTGTCATGCCTTGGTACTAATATCTTTCTCTTCGTAGGTTGTGTTCATGGACCGGGGGCCAAGACGGTCACTTGGGTCGTTGGGCATTCTTTTGTACACTGGGCTTCAAAATACGCTGACAGGCAGGTGTACGGCCGTAGCCTGGGCCTGAGGAGCAGCCATCACGAAGTACAATGGTGGGTTAAGAGCGGAATGCGATGGGGTGAACTGTTGCCGTGGCTGACAAGGAAAGTGTCGCAGCTGAGCTGCCCGGACATGCTTATCGTCCACCTGGGGGAAAATGACTTGGTGAAACAATCGGGGGTGTCACTGTTACATTTGATGCAGAGGGACTTGGAGGTGATGAAACGCAATCTGGCTGGCACCTGCATTGTGTGGACTGAATTTGTGCCACGGAGGATCTGGAGGGGTGTACTCAAGCCTGCGGCCGTTGAGAGGGCCCATAGGAAACTGAACAGGGCGATGAGACTCTTTTGTGCGGATCGGGGTATCAAAGTGCTGGCTCATGTCGGGCTTCAGCTGGAACAGCCTCTTCTTTTCAGGGACGACCGCGTGCACCTTTCTCACATGGGAAACAAATTTTACCTGATGGAGCTGCGGGATTTGATTAGCTTTTTATGGAATGAATCGATCTGGTGTAAGAGGGACTGAGTTTGAAAGGTGCACGCTTGGTGGGGCAGATAACCGCCCTCAGGGGGTTCCCTATGTGGCGGGAACTGGGAGGGGTGGGGAGTCCATGACGGGCAGAATCACCCTTCCAGGGAGGGGGTTACAGGTGCAGGATGGGAGAGAGTGGTAGACGGGAGTGCGATGGATGGAAATGACCGAGGAGTTGGAAAGTGAAAAGGGGAAGTGAATGAGATGCAAAGAGGTTGTGGTGTGATTTGGGAATGGCTGGTGGAGCACGTGAGTGGATGACGGTTGAAAGGCAGGATGTTGGGGGGATTGTTAAGTTAATGATGTTATGTTTATTGTAAGATGTCATGCCTGTCCTAATAAATGGCCTTTTACGCAAACTGATGCGTGGAGTGGTTATTGCGCGACTTCTCCCTGCGCAATGCTTCACTTATCTGCCAACAGTGTATTGAGCCTGAAAACCGGTGTTTCCTGCTGTTCCTCCCCCATATCTTCTTACCTTTAGAGTAGCAAGTTAAATGCGACTCCGTCCCTTTAATCCATGCTCGAGGACGTGGGTCCCACGTGGAGCGCGAAGGGTGGAGGCCGACAATGCTGGTTGGGGGTGGCACTCTCTAGCTCCACACACCGAAAGAGAACCGGCAGTCCCTGTCAGATGGGCTGTCTCCCAAGGCCGGGGACAAGAGTGTGTGTGAGCAGCAGGACAAAGCAGGGACTTCACCCTCCCCGGCAGCAGGCGCAGGGACCCGCACATCTGCTTTGTGAGTTGAAAGAGCTAAACTCATTATCTGTGTTATTCCAGCATCAGCCTCCCGTGAATGAAAGAAACCGAGCCGCTGCCCATGCCTGAACACTGCAGCCAGGGAAAACAGTCCCACGCACACACAGCGAGGTCATCTGCCCTCCCAGTGCAAGGAATACAACGCACTCCCACACATACACACACACAAAAGCACACATGCTAACCAATCATCTCACTGTCAAAACACCCACTTGAGTCCAAGTCTTGCCACATTGCAAAAACACACACGAGCAAAAGTGCACACAAGGGCAAACTTACACCCACCTCAGACACGCGATGCACGCATACACCTATCCACACACACACGCATTACCTCCTCGTCCTGTCTCCCCGTCCCATTCCTTACAAGTGAGCAGCTAGTCTGCTCCCCAGAAACCTAAAACCTAGCAGAGCTTTTCAGCACTTCCCCCAATATGGCGCCACCAATCCGGTGAGGCTAAAGGGGGAAGTGCGTCATAGAACATCCTGTTCTTTTTTTTCTGACTTCGTCAGTTGCCTTCACTCCTAGCGGAGCTGCAGGTCGGGTAAGTGTCCCTTCTGCTTTTTCGTTTGTTTATTTTAGCAGCCTGCTGTAGCGGCCGCTTTTTTTCTTGTGTTTGGGGTTGGTGCTGGGAAATGTGCATTTATTTTTTGTGCCTTCTCACGGCCTGCTTTAGCGGCCGTTTGTGCCTAGTCTTTTCCCTGCATCTCGCCCTCTGGTACTCGGCCTGCTTTGGCGGCCGCTCCACTCACGGGGGTCCCATCTCGCCCTGCTTTAGCGGGCGGGGCCATCTGTTCTTTCCCTATGGCGTGGAGCGTCCTTGGGATTACTGCCTCCCTTTGGTGTTTGTGGGGAGGCCGGTCGCTTTTTTTATGCGTCCGCCCTTTACCGCCTGGCTTACGTGGTCGGGTGCTTTGATGGCTCCTTCTTTGGCTGCCCTGCTCCTCCTCATTGGTGGGGCGTGTGCTCTCCGGCCATGATGCCTGGTGGCCCTCTTGTTTGGTCGCCCCTTCTGCTGCTGTGGTGGGGCCCGTAAGGGGTGTTTGTGGGGCACTTGCGGCGCGCTGTGCGCGTGGTGTGCTTCATCCACTACTACTACCTGAGTTCGTCATGGTCACTCGGCTGCGGCCATGCCTCCCTGATGTGGCCTGTTTTCGTTTGGTTTCATCGTGGTGGCCTAGTGGTTCGGGCCTATTGCTTTGTGGATGCTGGGTCTGGTGGCTCAGTGGCCTGTTGCATCCGCTGCTGCGGCCTGTGTTCTCAACCTCATAGTCTTCGGTTCAGGTCCCGGCGGGTCCGCTCAGCCTTTCATCCATCTGAGGTCGATGTGGTGCTGCCTTTGTGTTTGGTGGCGATGCTACATCTGTCTTTTGTGCTCCACGTGTCCTGTGGGTGAACGTGCGCTTTCTTGCGACGCATGTTGTCATGTGTTTCACTCCTGGTGCTTCTGTGGTCATGTTTTGCCTGGTTGGTCCCTGGTTGGGGGTCTGCCTGGGTGTGCCGGTTGCTGTGGGATTTTATTCCCCTCTTGGTCCGAGGAGCTGCTGCTCTGGGGTAAATGAGCTGCTGCTCTGGGGTAGGTCTTGTGCCTTTGGTGGTGTCCACCCTCGCGGGCCTGGTTCACTGCCTGCCCATGCTGTAGCTGCATTCTCCAGTTTGCCCTCCCTCTGCCGCTGTCAACGAGTGGAGGGGGTGGTTGGGCATTCCTACACTGCCTCTTTGAGGTCGGGCTGTGTCCTTTTCCGTCTGGGTGGTCCGGTCCCTGGTGCTGGTTCCGGGCCCCGTTTTTTTTTTACTGGTGTGGTGTTTGGATGCGTTCTTGGTTGGCTGAGTCCTCTTGAACGTCGGTCCTGTTTCAGTGGCCCTTTCTGGGTTCCTGGTTGGTCGGACCCCGGCTGCGCCTTTGTTTTTTGCATGCCCCAGTGGTTGCTGGTTCCGGTTGCCTGGTCCTTGAGGCCTGTGTCCATGGGTTTTCGGTTCAGGTACCCCCCCCCCGATCTTCTTTGTGACCCCCGCCCCGTCATCCTCTACGGGGGTGGCCTTGCTTGGGGGTGTGTGCCTTCTGTTGTTATAGTTGGCTGTCATGGTGGTTCATTTCTGGTGTTGGGGCGAGGGTTGTTGTTTGTTCCTCTTCCTGGCCTCAGTGTTGGGTGCTTCCTATTCTGTGCCCTGTTTGTGTCTCGAGGGGTTCGTTCTTTCTTTCCCGGACTTGCGTTCGTGTTGGTGGCTTTGCTGTCCATCCTGCCTCTGGTGCTTCTGAGTGGCTGCCTGGCGTCCCTGGTTTTGCTGGATGCGTGTCTGCTCGTTCCTGACCGTCCAGCGGTTTTCTCCGTTTGCTGTGGGGGTCCTTCGCTACCATTTCCGGGTGCTCCTGTTCGGCCTTTCCTCAGCGCTCAGGGTTTTCGCTGGGCTCTTGGCCCCTCTGGTGGGTGTTCTTCATTCCTGAGGGCTGCAGGTGTTTCTCTGTCTGGTTGACTGGTTGTTTTTGTCTCCTTCTTTTTCTCCGGCTCTGTCAGTTGTGAAGCAGGTGTGTCTTCTGCTGGGTTCCTTTGGGCTCCTTCTCGACCCCCAAGAGTCCTCCCTGGTGCCCTTCCGCATGGACCTGGGCTTGGTGTTCCTCTCCCAGGTGTGCCGGTTGACTTTGTGTCGTCGCCTTTCCTGGCTTCTGTCCCTGTCCCGGGTGTCTGCCAGTCTCTGGTTGTGGAGTCAGGGGGAGATGGCGTCCGTTTTGCATCTCCTTCCTTGGGCCGGGCTGCTTCTGTACCCCCTGTTACTTCATGTCCTGTCGCACTGAGATCCTGCCTCCTTGGACTGCGAGACTCTCATCCCTCTCACTCCGGGGATTCGGGCGGATCTCCGGTGGTGGTTGTCCCCTCTGTCTCTGTCCCTGGGGTTTGGTCTCCTTCCTCCTCAGTCTGTAGTCGTGTTGTCCACGGATGCCAGTGCTTTGGGGTGGGGTGCCGTTCTGGGTGGCTCCAGGGCGGTGGTCCGGTTTCAGATCCCTCCATTCCTCGAACTGGTATGAGTTGTGGGCGGTTTGGTTGGCTCTTCTTTGGTTCGCTCCTCTCATTCGGGGTCGGGCGGCCTCTGTGCAGTCCGACAATCAGGTGTTTCGTTCTTATGTGAATCGCCAGGGGGACTTGTGTCGTGCTCTGTCTCTCCTGTCCCGGAAGTTTGGCCTTTGGGCCGGGTCGACTCTCTTGTCTCTGACAGCAGTCTATCTTCCGGGGTAGGAGTATGGGACTACGGATTCTTTGAGGAGGGTGTTCCCCTCCTCGGCGTCCCTCTGTTTGTCCCCGGATCTGTTCGTTCTGATTGTCATCAGGTTCCGCCTTCCTTGGCTGTATCTTTTTGCGTCTGAGGTTTCCGCCATTCTTCCTCTGTTGTGGGCCACCATTGCGTTCTCGAATCCGTGGTCGGAGGGTCTGCTGTTTGCCTTCCCTCGGTTTGCCTTATTTCCGCGGGTCCTCTGGATGATTCGGTTGGGTCGGGCGGGGTTCTCCTGGTGGTCCCGGAGTGGTCTCGGCAGTCTTGGTTCCCCCTTCTATTGGCCTTTTCTGTTTGCCCTCGTTGGTGGTTTCCCCTGTCTCCCTCCCCCCTGCAGGCTCCCCTCCTCTGGCTTGCCTCCCTGCGACACCTCCGGCTGGGGGTTTGGCACTTGAGAGGTTGTGTTTGCTGGATCTGGGTTGCTCGGTTGAGGTTGCCCATTGTCTTCGGCTTTCCCAGCGTCCTTCCACCTTGAAGTCGTGTGCCCATCAATGGGGGAGTTTCTCCACTTGGTGTCTTGGGAGGGGTCTCTCTTCTGCCTCCTGTGAGACCGTGATGGTGTTGGACTTCTTGCGGGATGGTTTTGTCTTGGGGCTTGCGATTTTTTTCCCTGTGGGCGCAGTGGCCTGCCTTTCTTGCATTTCGGGGTTTCCTCTGTCTCTCGTTGGTGGCTCGCCTTCTGCGGATTTTCTTGCTTCAGCGTCCTGTCTCCCGTTCTCCTGTGCCTCCTTGGGGATCTTCCCTTGGTTCTGCGGGCTTTGACGGGTCCTCCTTTCGGGCCTTTGGACTCCGTGGCCCTGACATTCCTTTCTGCTACGGTTATTTTCCTGGTGGCCTTTACTTCTGGGCGGAGGGTTGGTGTGATTGGGGCGCTAATGGCTTCCCCCCCTTCTTGCGCTTTTGCGATGATAAGGTCATTCTCCGTCCGAGTCAGTTCTTTCTTCCTAAGGTGGTGTCTTCCTTTCTCTGTCAGGAGGATTTTTCTCCCAGTGTTTTTTCCAGCTCCTGCCTCTCCTGGGGGGGTGCTCCTCCATTCCTTGGATGTGCTGAGGGCTCTCCGCTTCTCCTTGGGGCGTCCTGCTGGTTTCCGTATGGTTGATTCCCTGTTTGTCACCTTTGGCCTCTCGGGGCTGGTACTTTGGCCTTCTTTGTCCAAATTGTCTCGTTGCGTCCGGGGCGCTGTGGTTTCTGCTTGCGAATCTGCCCACTGTCTTTTCCCTTCTTATGTTCAGAGTCGGTCGACTCGGTGCGTGTCGTCTTCCTGGGCCATGTTCGAAGGGGCCTCCTTGAGGGTCCTTTGTGATGCTGCCCCGTGGGATTCACTCATTCTTTTGTTTCCCATTGTCGACTTCGGTTGGGGATGGCGGCCTCTGCTGCCTTTGGCGCTCACGTCCTGTCTTCGGTACGTGATTTGTGTTATGTACTGTTTTCTGTTTGATTAAAATGGACCTGATTTCCTCGCACTTTTTGGTCTGTTTTTTTCTTACAATCACTGTGTGCTTGGGTATGGGCTCACTTGTAAGGAATGGGATGGGGAGGTAATGCCCGGTTACTCACCGGTAATGTCCATTACTCCGAGTCCTGGTCTCCCCATCCCATTCCTGAGCCCTTCCCTCCCTCCCTGGTTTGGGTTTTCTTTGGGTGATTGTCTGTTTCGTGCTGGTTTTCTTTGGTATTCTCAGGATGTTCTATGACGCACTTCCCCCTTTCTCCTCACCGGATTGTTGGCGCCATATTGGGGGAAGTGCTGAAAAGCTCTGCTAGGTTTTAGGATTCTGGGGAGCAGACTAGCTGCTCACTTGTAAGGAATGGGACGGGGAGACCAGGACTCGGAGTAATGGATATTACTGGTGAGTAACCGGGCAAGCCCCAACCTGCTCCTGACTACTCCAAAAACACTTTTGCATCCAACACGTACCCTCACAAAAACATTACACCCCACCACTTCATGCGCAATGCACTCACACAGTATTACAAAAACACTCATAAACCACCACAGCAACAGCATGCACTTAAACTCAATGAACAACCCTCGCTGTCTTGCCCAAATGCACACACAAATTTACCCCTCCACCCACACACACACCCCACACATAACACCATGCCTGTTTCTTGAACTACAGCAAACAAAATTACGCCCCCCTAGCCCACCCTGCCCACAGTCATTTTTTTACTCACGCGGGCCCACCAAAGACATGCACATGGAGATTATTCTTCCCTCTTCTAACGCACCCAAAAGTACTAGGCAAGGACAAACACAGACAGATCCACTCCACACAATCACAAATACACACTTAAAAAAACAAATATACTCCACAACCATGCACACATCACATGCTACTCTGCTAAAAGCCTCTTAAACTATGCAAAAAGTCCAAAATGTTCAGGGTAGTGCTGACTGCTGAACTAAACTGAACTCAAGTTGAATGGCAGTCCAGTCTTCGACATGGCAGGTTTCCAATAGCAGCAGTGCTCGTCCCGTTTCGACTCTATTTCACGGCTTCGACTGGAATGCAGCAGTCAAACACAAGTTATCCTGCCGTCTCATAAGCAGACAGGAACATGGTTTGAAAGGCAATTGATAAAGCTGCGGAAGAGTGTACAGTTAATACAAGACCCCATCACCTGGTGGTTCATTTTCCTGAATAACGTGATTCATGAGTGAGGAACAGAAAATGACTGGTCTGGCTTCCGCGCTTTTACGCTGTGTGCCAAGCATACGTTGTATAATTGGACGTGTATACTGTAAGTGCTTGGCTCCTTCTGGAAGTGAACTGGGCCTTGTCCCGAGAAATGAGGCTATTTAGACCGGAGGAGAGTTGTCCACGGAACACCCGAGGGGGTGCTGACCTCATTGATGAGGGCCGTCTGCGTGTACCTGTGTCAGCTCAGCTGGAGCTGCACCACATGTGGGATGCCGGTGTCCGGATAATCACGGTAGCATTTTGATGAAATAGGACGTATTTCGAAACCGCCATCCTACAGCTCGTATTTCATCGCCTATAAATTTGGCAGATTTTAAAGAACCTGAATGGAGGTCTGAAATACGTACCGCGTGTATAGTACGGCATTGAGCATTGAGATTTTATACTGCAACCGCCATTCTATCCGCCAATATCCATATGCGGTTTAGCAAGAGATATCGATCCTGGATTTGGGTATATTTAAGCAGTGTGCAAGGCCACTGTATTAGAGAAATTTCTTCTCGCAACTTGTCTGGCATTTGAAGTTCTTAGGAGGTGCCTACCCTGGAATATTGATTTTGATAAAAACTTTTACGCGAGAATTAATTGGGAAGACAATATATGTATACCTGATGAAGGTGGCTTTATTAGAAGGTCCGCCGAAATGCGTCGATGCTTAAGGAAAAGGAGGATTGTGCTATATACTAATTGAAGACAATTCTGACGCTTTGCTGAATTGATTTTGTTTGGTGCCTCCTTTTTATCAAATAGGAATTTGATTGTTTCCTTGATTCAATTGTCTGTCCCCTGTTTTTAATCATATTTTTAATCTTTTTGTAACATATGAATAAACTGTTCAGCATATTCTTATAAGTTTGTCTATTTTCACATTTTGCTTCACTAATTGAGTATCACGTCAATATTTGTTGTTTGTGTACATGTGTCTTGATAATATATGTTCCAGTAGTAAGGTGTCCCAAAGGGAATATTTGTTTGATGAAAGTCAGCTCAAGCTGACGCCTGCGTGTACCTGTGTTGGCTCAAGCTGTCAGCTCAACACAGCTGGACGCTATGAGGGAAAAAAGCTGATAAGTCACCAAAAGAGTGATTTCGAAACAAAGGCAGTAATGGAAATGCTTTTTCATTTCGGAGGCGCCCTGACAGGAGACTTCAGTGCTCTTGGTTCACGCAGGTATCGCTTAGGAGCAACTACTAGAAAGAGCGTGATGATTTTCAGCTCTGCAGTGAAAATGCAATTGCATCTGCCTGGTGATCCCTGTAGATAACAAGCTGGCTCCGCGGAGCCGACAGGGGGGGGGGGGGGCGCGCGCTGCCAAACATGAAGCAACCTGCTTGTAGCCGCTTTATGATCGGAGGTAGTGGATAGGGCAGCGCAGGGGGTGACGGTCTCCGTGCATTTCCCGGCAAAGGCTCTCTAAAGTGAAACTTATGGACCAGAGCACGCGAGAGCCGGCGGGACCAGAGTGTGGAGGGGTTATGCTGTCCCATTCCCCCCCTGATATCTGCTCGCATCTCTTCCTGCTGCCTGCCGGGCTCGAAGCCGAGAGCTCAGCCGTGACAGCAGAGCATACGTGATTGAGAGCAGGCAGCAAGTAGCCCGGTGTGTGGGGCTGACGTTTACAGCACTTGGAGGCATTCTTGGCTTTAGCATGCACATGGGCTGTCCAGGCGCCCTCACTAGCGAAAGTGAAAGCGTGGGGGAGCTCGAGAAGAGACGCGCGCGTTCACAGACCATGTTTAAAAAAGTGTGTGGTCACAGCCATTGTCTCCAATGTGTTTCCACGCTTGTACACCTTTCCTGTCCCACTTCGCTAAGCTACCCGGCAACAATAAATCTCGCTTACGTGAGTAGCGCATTGCGCTGCATCGGTAGCAAAACCTAAAAAAGGATGAAATCGAACTGCTAGTTCTAGAGAGTTCTTGGCCTCTGCTTTCCTTTCCCCATATGGCCGGGATGCCCGTCACCCCCTCCCAACACAATCCCCAAGGATGGGAAGTCGGACGCAGTTCTGAACTTTCGGAAGGCGGGAGGGAGTCACCCTCCCGCCCGTATTTATTAAAATATGAAACAAAATTTAAAACATTAAATAAAAGTTTCATAATCATGTACAATTTTCATTTATTACATTTCGATGAAGACATGTTCTTTGGCTAACCTTAACAAATCTCTAATACAAAGGTTTCCTAGCTGAGTCTAACATCCTGCAAATGCATACATTCTAAATTAAAATTGTACATCCTAGCATTAAGGGCCAACGGCAAGGTCTTAACCGGTGTCAGATCCCTACTACCAAAAACTCTCGCCCCACGGTGTGAGTGGCGGCCGCGCAGAGGACTGTACCCTCCTTGCCAACTCTAATTTCCCTTGTCTTGTCGGGGGCCCCCCTTTCCGCTCGACGCCATCTTAACGGTCGTCCGAGCACCCGTGTGAGGTATCTGTAGGAAGGACAGCGTGGACTCCCCCACCACCCCCACACTCTCTATCACATCCGCCGTCGCGGATATCCGGGCCCCGGGAAATTCGTAGGAGGGGCATATAGCCGCCTCCTCCCCTGGAAGGGGCCTATGGCCGTCTCCCCTTAGGCGACCCATCCTTAGTGGGTACCGCCTCCCAGTGGGAGGGGCCAATGGCCGCCTCCCCCTGGGCGCTCCCATCCATAGTGGGTGGCGCCCCCCTCTAGGGACCTTGAAATTACTGCTCACCGATCATGACCTTACCGCCACAGGCCGGATAGTTGACCGGCTATCCGGCCCCCCCCAAACTCCTCCTAAAGGTCATGCTTCCTCAAACCCCTTAGCCATGCTATGAAGTCTCCTATGAGTAAAACATTCCCCTCCCGGGACAGGTGAACCCCATCATTCAGATACATGTGATCACCCCGAATACACCCATGAGGAATGCTATGCAACTGCTCAGAGCGAAACAATCTACCAATTTTGTTGTTAACCTTCTTCACCGAATGGTTCAGTGCTGACACTGAAAAGCCCCCCCGCCATACCTTTCTGGGAATCATGTGGGACCAGGCAATCGTGCACCCCGGGATTCTTTTTGCCAACCAGCTAACGGCAGACAAAACTTGCTCGAGTAATACCCGTCTACCCAGTGTCACCAAGTCATTGCCCCCCAGGTGTACTATGACTACAGATGGCGGTGACCTCTGCCGCCCTAAAAGACCCTCAACAAAAGATTCTAATTGGTCAATACAGAGCCCGCCCCTTCCGTGGAAGGCCACTCTGTACCCGTATTCCCCAGCTGCGCGAGTCGCGTCACCTGCTTTGAATACGTCCCCGGCCCGCCCCACGTATGAGTGGCCCACGACCCAAACCACTCTCTCTTCAGACGGTGATCCATGACCACTGGTCCCCTGGTACTGGGTCGACTGAAAATTCCGCCCCGCATGACATGCTCGCGAAACTGTAAATCAAACAGAAGACAAGAAGCGTGAGTGCATGTTACTTGACTTCACAACATGTGCAATCGCACATACCTTTTGAAACAATTCGAGGACCATCGTCCCAACTGTTTCACTTCTTCTGCACTCTGACCCCTGGCTGTAGCCTCAGTAGCAGCTCCTATCCTAAAGGAGTGGGTCCCGAAATCGCACGGGTCCATGCCCGCCACAGCGATTGTCAGTGCTAGCACCCTCTGGAACTGAAACCTCGTCAGTGGGGTGCCATCGATGTGCCTCAGCAAACTCCCCCCCCCATGTTTCCGCCCTCAGTGCCAAGTATTCCTCTATACACATTATCGGGCACGTGGGGGACCCTCGCATGCGCTGGACAACAACACTGTTTCCCATAGCTCCCTGGTCAGTCTTGGACCTAGCTATCGTGACTACCATCGAATCACCCCTAATTAGGATGTGATCCCTGCACAAGCCTCCCTCCACATCTTTCTTATTCCTTGCGACCAGTTCGCTCACCCGCATAGCCCCATGGAACGCTAATGCGAAAGCTGCCCGGAACAGAACTGCTTCGAATTGGGAGGAGCATGTCGTGACTAGTTTCGCCATGAGTAGGGACAACCTTTCTAAGCCAATCAGGCGCCTCTCGTCTTGCTTGCGATCCTCGAGGCGCTGCCAGCCGCGAAGGGCTTTTTTCGCCAAAAAGGAACCTGTTGGGTCTTTGATGCCATGCACCTGCGCCATGAATGAGATGGCCACCCTGTGTCTATTGGCCGTTGCCGCTGATCGGCCTTCCCTGTGCAGTGCTACCAGGAACCCTAGGAAGGAATCCTCCTGACCCCAGTTCTGATTCCCTGTCGGACCCAAAAATGCACAATAGGAACGAAACGCTCCTTTGTATGCCATCCTCGTCCTGGGGGCTAAGCTTGCTGCCACAAGGTCTTGTAATCCGGGGCACCGATTAGCCAGAGTGCTTCGGGGAATGGTGCCGCCGCTAGGTCCGCTGTAGGTAGATAACCCCTGAACGCCTGCATATGTGAACGAGAGAGTGCATCAGCCGCATGATTCAGTACACCCGGCACATGTTTCGCCCTGAACTGTACATTGAGTCTCATGCAAAGCAGCACAACTTCCTTCAACAATCTCAAGATCCATTTGCAGCGGGCTGCCTGATTGTTAATGCATTCGACAACAGTCATATTATCAGACCAAAATACCAAGGAGCGGTCTCTGAACTCGTCCGGCCATGCCATCAGAGCAACAAAAATAGGGAATAGCTCAAGGAACCCTATGTTACCTGTGAGACCGCTGGTGTGCCACCACGTCGGCCATGTTTGCGCCGACCATCGATTACCAAAGATGGCGCCAAATCCCACGCTCCCCGCCGAGTCAGTCCACAAACCCAGCTCGTCCGAAGACGCTGGCGGCTTGTTCCACACTACTCGACCGCTGAAGTCCGCCAGAAATGCCAACCAAATGTGCATATCCTGGCGAACCTCTGCAGACAGTCTCGTGCGGTGGTGTCCTTCCTTGAGACCAACCATAGCTTGTGCAATAGAGCGTGAAAAGGGGCGGGCCATTGGTATCACTCTCAAGGCAAAGTTAAGCTGACCCACTGCTTGCTGTAACTGGTGCAGGGTCACTTTCTCCTTACTAAGGCAAAGTTCCAGGGAAGCCCTAAATTTAGCTACCTTTCCCACTGGCAAACGGAAACATCCCTCCACAGAATCGAGCTCAATACCCAGAAACTCCAGTGAAGTAGATGGTCCAACAGTCTTACCTGGTGCCAATGGCACTCCAAACTCCCTCATGAGGATGCAAAAGTCCTGTAGCGCCTGCGCACATTCCGTGTCGCCGGCTGCTCCCAAGAACAGAAAGTCATCTAGGTAATGCATAACATGCCTATGTCCTGTGGCCTCGGTGAATGCCCACTCTAAAAAACAGCTGAATTTTACAAAATAGGCACAAGAAATGGAGCAACCCATCGGCATGCATTTATCCATGTAATAACGTCCTTGGAACGCAAAACCTAGCAAACGCTGATCCTGTGGGTGTACCGGGAGCAACCGGAACGCTGATTCGAAATCAGATTTCGCCATCAGCGCCCCGGGGCCCAGGCGATTTAACATGGTGACGGCATCATCGAATGATGCGTACCGCACCGAACAAACTTCCGGGTCAATCGCATCGTTTACCGAGAAACCCCTTGGAGCAGACAGATTATGGATCAGCCTAAATTCCCCCGGGTCCTTCTTGGGGACCACCACTAATGGGGAACAGATGAAATCCACCACTGGCGGGCGCTGAAAAGGCCCAGCCACTCGGCCTAGGCTCACTTCTTTAGCAATTTTTCTCTCCACCACACCTGGATTATGCTGTGCCGAAAGCTGGTTTTTACAAAAAGGTTCCCCACGAAAATCCCCCGCTGGGATGTGGAAGCCATATAAGAATCCCTTCCTCAACACCCCAGCAGAGACATAATCAGGGTATTTGTTTAACCAAGGAGTCATAGCCATGAGATCAACGGGAGTAGGCAATTGTACACAACAATCCACCTCAGTCTTGCTTGGACCCTCCTTTACCTCCCGACCCGCTATTTTTCGATCTGCATGAATTCTCCGGGTGTGAGGAATTCCCACAACCCGCACACACATGCTTGAACCTACATGTACCCTGCGGTCTGTTACAGTTGCCTCTATTGAAGCCCCAACAGACCCCCCGCTTTCCACCATTCCCGCCGGTTTTCGGCTGGTGATCACCACCGGTGCCTGCTCGAAAGGGCACCGTGGGCTTTTGGCGGGAAACCCCCGACCCATTCCCACCTGGCGAGGATGTCCCTGCCGTCCCAGGCAGGAGCTGCTTATGCCAAGAAATTGAGTCGAGGCAATCCCATGTCAGAGAAGAATCATACTCTTTCGCTTTACGGAATTTCATGTCGTAACCTTTCCATTCGTCCCCCTCATACATTTCATAAAAATCCATTATACGTGCCTGATAACAAGACAGTTCGGTCAATACCTCGGGCTTACGTTCACCAATAATCGCAGTAAACATTGCAAAGGCCTTCGCCCAATTCGTTATCGTCTCCTCCACCCTGAAATCCGCCATCTTGGCGCGCCAGACGCTCGGGTGCCACAAATCTTTCTGTGTTTTAGCATATTCCATCTCGCGATGGTCAGTCAACAACGAAAACATATTGACATACTTGTCTGCCCATATCAATTCTTTCGTGGCCATCGGGATATGTTGAACCACCCTTTCCCGCCTTGAGGGTAATGAGCCCTCCCCCGCCACTGGCAAAGCGAGCTTACCCGGTTCGGTCGTTGTTCCCGCCGTTTTCTCGAGACCAGCTGCCGGGCCTTCCGGTGTCACCTGTGGGGAAACAAGAGGGAGATTCGCCTTCGCGGCATCTCGCGACTGCCGCAACTGCTGGATTAGTAATTTGGCCTCTTCGGCCGTGTCTCCGGGCGCCGTAGCACCCCCTGCCTTCTTATTGAGCCATGCGGCCAACTGGGTGGCCAATTCAGGTGGCATATCCTCATCGTTAGCGGGCGTAATCACAACCGGAATCGGTTGACCCGCGTCTGGGGTTGGTACTGGGTCATCAGCTGGTATGGCAGGGATGACCGGGGGCACCTCAGGGACCGGAACCTCCCCTGCAACCGCCCTCCTCTTGACCCGTTTCCCTCTACCCTCGGGGACGACTCCCGGCGATGCCGGGCCTATTACCTTCTTCGGGTTACCAGGCTTGTTCATTGCGGCCAGTTGCTTCTTGACGCCCGCCAAATCACGACCAAGCGCTGGGACTTGTCCGATGTTCTGTTCCATTCTCGCCATTCTGTTCACCAACATGCGAAGCATCTGGTCTGTCTCGGAACCCTTTCCTGCCTTCTTGCCAGACATGGTTTCGTTTATCCACTCCGAGTCGATCAACACGGTCCTGGATCCTTCACTGTAAAGTCACTGAAAGAGAAACACAAGAATTACAAGTTCTCAAAATTGCTCCTTGTTCCGTCGAGGGCTCACGAGCAACGAGTGGGTGCAGCCTTCCAAGCACAGGAACAAGAGGATGCTTCTTCGGATTCCCGCTCTATTTATTCTTCCTCGGGAGGGCGTGTACCCTCCCCCGGTACGCCTACTGGGCGTGGCCATCGGTGTAGGTGTCTAGGACAACCCCTCTTGGGCGGGAAAAGGCGCGCCCCGGCTACGCCGCTTCGGGCATACCAGCCGAGACACGCCTCCCGCCCAAAATGGTTTCCCGGGAGGATCGGGGCACCCAACCATACGTTCGGGGGGACCGAGTGGTCGCCCCTTTCCATAATGTTGGTATCAATCAGTAGTCAACTACTAAACTATGTCACCTGGAATTATTGATCAGAGAAATCATGATCCAGCACATAAAACCAAAAAAGAGAATCAATATAAGTATGAACAGTGCCTTAGTCCAGAAAGATGGGTTTTTATACAAAAAGACAGCAGATAAATGGCAAAACAAAGAGGGGTGTACTCGCCCAGGCATGTCCCACGTTGGGGACTGCTGAGAGCGCCTTCAGTGCTAGTCGTTGTCCCACCCAGTGAAGGAACTGGATGTTAGGGGGCCAAGTTCCACCCCAGCTCAGCCAAGCTTGAAACAGGTATGTGGGTGTTGTTGAAGGCGGGGAACCGTCAAAGAAGAACCCAGCGCTGAGGGCTGATGAAATCGCTTTTAGTGCTAGTCTTTGCCCCACCCACTGAAGGCAGTGGCTACTGGGGGGCAGAGTCCCACCCCAACCAAGCTTGAAACACGTATGCGGGTGTTGTTGTGGGCAGGGAAACCGCCAAAGAAATACCCCACGTACCAAATAACATCTTTTTGGGTAGCCACAATTATCTAAGAATGCACTTGCCACACTATTCTACACACCCTGTATACCTTCAGATGGATCTAATTACAGACACTTTGAGAAAGGTAACTGAACCGTCTACTTTATCCAGGTTAACAGGAAGACAGGAGTGGCAATAGTGCAAAATAAATCAAAATTTGAAAGAATAATAGTGAAAAATGATAACTGAATTCCTCATTTTGAATAATCCTAAACCTATAATGAGGTATACATGCGTATGTTATGCTTCAGTTACATTACCACGGTAGGAACAGGCCAGCATTGTGTTGTGTTAATACCTATCAGCTACGCGCGTACATTATATGTGTAACTCATGTATGAATGATAATCGCAGGTATATGATTACCCACAAAGAAGCAATATATTCACATGTGTAAGTATGATTTACATATTGCGTACTATACACATCTTGGAGTAGTGAGGGGTATCATTTAAAATATTTAGTTTTTATATTGATGCTTCAATGTATATCTAACTTTGGAGAACCTGCCCTTTCAAAACACGGAATGATTAATACAAGCAAAAAACTCTAAACTCTAATGCAAAAAAAAACACTAATACTCTAAAAATACTTTCCACACAATACAACTCATGATAGGCACTTATTTTTCAATATAAATCATTTAATGAACATGAACTATGCAAAAATGCTATTGTATCTCCCACGTATTAAGGGGCTCATTAGGATCGCGGACGGACTTGAGTCCGTCCGCGACCCCAGAGTAGGAGGGAACGTCCGCATGGGCAGCGGCGTTCCCTCCGTGCAGATTAGAATGTGACCGCCAGGGTGGCGGTCACATCCTCTATCTTTAACATTACGGCGGGTGCAGCTGCACCCGCCGCAAAGTTAAAAATGCATACATTGCATTTGTATGCAGAAAGCGGTAGGCACCGTGCGGTGCCTGCCGATTTCTGCAAACAAATGCAGGGGGTACCATGGGTACCCCCCATGGGCAACCCCCACCTCCCCTTCACCCAGGGGGCCCGCAAACGGCCCCCGAAGTCAATTTCCGTATGCTTTTCCTCGGCGGAAAAGCCGCCGTGGAAAAGCATCTCTTTTACTCTATCCTAATATGGCTGGCGGTGTCTGATAGACACCGCCAGACATATTACAGCTTTTCCGCCACGGTTGTAAGTCAACCGCGGCGGAAAAGCGGCGGACTGAAACCAGGACCCACCAGCCATCCTAATGTGGCGGCGGGTCTTTGGTGGGTCCGCAGAGGATTTTCCGCATCCTCCGGGCCGGCGGTGGCTTCCCCCGGCCCGGAGGATGCGGAAAATCCTCCATTCTAATCAGCCCCTAAGTGAGTCCAGTTCAAAACGAAATAGCTTCTGCAAGCTTGAATCTCAAAAGCAACCGAAATGTATTCTCTGAGGCATACCCCGGCATTACGAGTCAATCTCTGCCTTTTGAAATCATAATTCACAAAGAATTCCGATTTCACTTCTAGGAAGCTGCGACTGATACAGTTTGCCAGGAGTATTTAAAGAATTCTTCGTGAATTTCAAGTTACTCACATACAAACACATTCGTGCGTGTTTAGATGTAACATTTATATTTTACACTTTTGTTCACTTTGAAAAATTTTTTTTTTGCTTCACGGGGAACATATTTTGTTCCTCTGAAGTAACACCTTGACTTCACACTGCAATGTTAAGGATGCAGCCTGGCCATTAGGTGTGGGCGGAAAATCCGTTTCGCTCGCGGATTTTGCGGATTTTCGGGAAATTCGCAATCCGCGAGATTCGCGAATCTCCCGCAAAATCCGCAAATCCGCGAGCAGCGGATTTTGCTCGCACTGCTCGCACTGTTCGCGTGAGTTCGCGGCTTCCCAGTACAACTTCGCGCCCCGCGAATAAGTGCAAAATTGCAGAAATACGATCTAATCAAAACTGAAACTACTTACCAGGTTCAAAAGTTTAGGCTCATCATTAGTAGCCATTTCCTGTAGTGCTTGCTGAGGGGCCCCTCCAGAGTTCAGTTGCCAGTTGCAACTATTATGTGACCCTGCTCTGAACCTCAGAATAGTTACACATATGCCACAAAGGTCCTGAATTACAGCTAAGGGAGACAAGCAGGAGCCAGGCTGGCAGTTCAAATCCATTAATCAGCCCCTAATTCATTATTGTCAGTTGGGGCAGGGCAGGTGTTGTAACTAATTTTGCAACAATGAAAGCACTTAGCAAGTGCAAAAGTTCACTAATCAGGAAGCACTAAGGAAGCAGGTGCCAGCTAAAAAAATATTCTGTGACACATTAATCAGCCCCAAATTAATTCAGGTCACTTGAGGCAGGGAAGGTGTGCTTGCGTTGCCACAATAATGTACACTGACTGGACAACCAGAGGGTGCTGTGATGAAACAGAGGGTGGCATGGGTGGGCCAGAGGGTGGCATGAGTAGTCAGAGAGTGGCAGTGGTGACAGAGAGTGGCAGTGATGAAGAAGAGTGTCCCAAACAGGCTGGACACGTAGAAACAACAAGTTCGCGAAACTTGCGACCCGACAGGTAAGTTCGCAATTTGCGACATTGTACAAAACCCTCGCGAACTGGCAGAAACCCGCGCAAACACAAAAAAAAAAAATCCGCAAATTCGCGAGAATTCGCGGATTTTGCGGATTGCGAGTTCGCAAATCCGCAAAATTCGCGAACGCGAGATTCGCAAAATTCGCCCATGCTTACTGGCCATTCCCATCGGCCTTTGACAGAAGTGAAGCTGCGATGGTATTCTGGGTGGACGCTTGCTTGCCAGAATTTTGAGAACACCCACGAATTAAGCAACATTGTTTCACTGCAGCAGGAAACCATTGTTGTGTGTACGAAAGTACACATTTGAGTCTAAATTCATATTGTATGAACACAAACATGAACTTACACAGGCATATGGAGGTATTTGCACTCTTTCGCTCAACTCAAGTGTACAGATACCTTTGAAAATCTGGCTGTACACCTTTTACTTGAAGCCCACGGACCATGGTAATGGAAGACGGACTGCATCAAGTGGTATGCTATTATATCATTCACCACTTTCTCTGCTGCCGCAATTCCGGCTCCATACTCTGCATATTTGATCACTAAATGTGCCTGTGGCCTCCTTAAGGACATTACTTACACATGACTGCAAACTAGTACCCCCGGATAAATTAATTTAAGCAGATTAGAAAACGCAAGCATGTGCTGCTGATCTAAAAAAAAAATCAAATTGAAAATACTAGGCTGAAGTGCCCAATTGTTTCACTGCTATGGGAGTTACGGTCAAAATGGATGCAATCTACACGTGTTACAAAACCAGAAAAAGGCTAAAAAGAACTGCAGACCTTCCAAGATGATCATTTCGCTTAATAAACCATAAAAATCTGACCTGAAATTAAGGGGAATAATGAATTCTGCAGTGGCATGTGGGGGCATGTGGGTGACTATTTAGAGTGAGTTAAAGATGTGTGGAAGATCACAGATGTCAATTCACCAAAATACTATAGGTGGTGAAATTAACATCACTCACCCTTTAACAACCAAATACATGATCAGGATGGTGTATTGCCCAGACCTTAGACTCCTTCAGTCTCCTATCTGCAGCTGAGGATTAAAGGGAGTAGCAGGAAATGGAAACTGAAGAAATTAAACATGACTCTGTAATGTTTTCTTTCTGTTCATACTGAAGGGTTCCTGACACAAGGGACCAGAGGACGTATGGCCAGCAGTAGCAAAAGGCAGTCCATTTGTAGCAGCAGCTACTCCTTGCTGCCCATGGTTGGCATCCAGTCCCCTGATCCATTCCTGGTTTCCTTTGTTGACTTTCGGAGTATACTTCAGGTCTCTCAGATACATCTTTGTAGCATCCTTGCCAGCCCAGTTGCATGCAAATGACCACACCACACACAGAGCTCTTTAGTTTCACATCTTTATTCTTCAGTCTGCAAGCGTTAACTGCCTGTATGCATTGTGTCATGAACTTTATTACCACACTCAGACACACTGAAAAGATTACTTCATTATTCTTCAGAGTCCATCAGGGACCAGAAGGGTCCAGCTTTACATATTTACAATATAGTACATCTCCCCCTCTGTTAAATAAAAAAGTACAAATATTACACATATACATCATAGTTCCTCAATGAGTCGTCAAGGTGCTTGAACAAGTCTTCCAGACCTATTCGTGTGAGGCTGATGAAGAAGAGGAGCAGGGCTTGCCACGGGCACCAGGGATGCTGGGGTAAGTGTAGGAGGTGGGTTCTTTGGACTTTTAGGTGGGCCGGTCTCACTTCTGACATCTGAAGTCGACAAACATCAAGGAAGGTGCTTGAAGTGTGACAAACCCCTTGTGATGGACTTTACAGGACGTTGAGCGGTTACCATATGTCCCTTGCTTGTCACAACCCTCAGCATCAAGTAGAGCATCAGACTTGAGTTTCCATTTTTGCTTGGCCAGGACCCAGTCCCCCTCCATGAAAACCTTGTCCCGAACACTTCGCCATAAATTGGCATCGGTCTTCATTCTGGACTGAAAGGAATTCGTTGCACAGATCTCGTCCATATTGTCGACAAATGAGTGGTTCATTGCGGCAATTTGGTACTTTTCTGATGTTTGACTTTCAGGTTAGTGAGAAACTCTTTAAACTCTTGTCTGTTGAATGGTGGGTCATTGTCGGGCTGAAGATTAGAGGGGACACCACCATGTTGCAAAAATGTCATTTGAGGTCCCAACGACTTTGTCATATGTAGTTGGCAACAGGTCTTCCACCGAGGGAAATCAAGAGTACTCACCAACAACTACCATTATATGATGTCCATTGTTCAAAGGTTCAAAAGAAATCAACTGCAGTCCGTTCCCACACCTGCTTCGGGAGATCAGACATAACTAATAGATGTTGCGTTGTTTTGCATGACAGACCTTTAATTCTCTTTGAATTCTTTTGTCCAGGCGAGAAAACCACACTCGGTCTCAAAAAGCTCTCTTGGTAGCGACAATGCCACAATTACCCTAATGGCCTAGTTCGATGACTTGTTGCCACAGACTCTCTGGAATGACAATTCTGCATGTGTAGCAGCAATAATTTGCTCCTCTGAAAGAGCTTTACATATGCTTGACTTTACTTTGAAGTTAACATATGCCGCAGCTACTTTAGACATTGTACTGTGACACTGTATTGGTACTCATGAGAAGTAGTCAGTAGGATTCTTATCTTTACCTGGCCTATGCACAATAGTGTAATCATACTCTTGCAAGCACAATCCTCACCTCTTGATGCGAGGAGGCATCTTGGCTTTCGGATTCCCAAAAATAGTAAGTAAAGCTTGATGGTCAGTGACAAGGGTGAAGTGTTTTCTGTATAGAAACACATGGACGTGTTCACAAGCGCACACCACAGCTACACTTTCTTTATCAGGTTGGAAATATGCATGTTTGATCTACAATAGACTGGAGCTCCCATAAGCCACAATATGCCTTTTGTGTTGTTGTGTCCACTGTGCTGGGCAAGGATTGCACCCATCCCCACTGGGCTTGCATCTACTACAACCACAGTAGGAGGTTTTGGTACAAAATAGGCCATTTCAGTAGCATTCTCAATTACATGTTTGATTTTCTCAAAGCTTTGATCACATTCAGGTGACCACTGGAACACAGCATTCTTTTTTGTCAAGACTCTTAACGGGGCACTAACTGTGGCAAAATCATGAATGTACCTGAAACAGTAATGTGAAGTAAGGGTCGCAGTATAGTCACATCTTGTGGCGGAGTAGTGGAAGATAAAGCTTGTCCTTTAGCTGGGTCTGGCATCATCCCTTTCCAGAGAAAATATGCACAAAGAATTTTTGTTTTGTTTTGTGAAACTCACACTTTTCTGCATTCAAAGTGAGACCGACATCAGCCAGCATGCAGCATACTGGTGTAAAGGTTTTGTTATGTCCTTTTCTAGTGACCCAAAATACCAGAATATCATCACTATAATGAAAAACATGTGTGACACACTGTATTATGCTGCAAATTACATCAGGATAATGTTTTGCAGCTGACGACACCCCAAAACTTAGTCTTTAATATCTAAACAAAGCAATATGGGTCGAAAATGTGGAAATGTACATGCAGTTTTCCTCTAGTTCAAGGTGATAATTACCCTTGTTCAGATCAAGATTAAAAAAGATTTTTGCACCATTCAGCTGTGTGGTTATATCTGCAATGTGTGGAACAGAATGTCATTCTCTTTCAATTGCCTTGCTAGGTTGGCACATGGCAACGCAGATGCGCATGGCACCTCCACTGTTCCTTTTGGACACCAACACTACGGGTGAAACCCATTGTGTCAGATCAGTAGAGCATTCAGTGATATCATGTTTAAACATAGTTTCCAGTTCTTTTTAACCGCTTCCTACAAGTGAAAATCAATTTGACAATGTCTTTCAGCAATAGGGCGAATGCCCTCATTGATGTGAAATTGAACTTTCATGGTCTCAAGCTTTCCTAGGTCATGAAACAATGTTGAGAGCTGACTTATTATGTCTGCATATGCATTTCTGTTATAGTTGATCAAAATCAGGGCCCTGTCGGTAGCAGGACTTAAACTGAGTATACACACTTGACGAAGTACCTATGAGAATATTAATTGGTGCTAGTACCTTCGTCTCCATGTGTGCATAGTTGCTACAAAATATCCTTGACTTTGCAATAGCCTGGAGGCAGCCCAAGTGTATACCTTTGTCTTTGATAGTGGGAGACAGGGCACTGGCAACAGTTCATTGTACTTCTCTGCCGGCATGATTTTTATCAAGGCACCACTTCCAACGATAAAAGGTATGGAACAACCATTAACTTTTAGTGTGATCCTGAGGCAAAGTCCAAAGGAACTTGTTTTTTTCACATGTCGATCTCACTTAGAGTTGGACTCTTCTTTGCATGAAACCAAACCCACGTGTTCACAAAATTCACCAGTCAATACCGTCATCGCACAGCCATCTTCTTCACCTTCACTCGGCAATGACTTTGAAGAACCCTTGAAAGATGTATTCAATGAAGATCATCTTTGTTTCCGTTTCTATTTTGCTTTGCAAACCGTTAGAAATGTTTTTCTTTCCTGCAACCTTTGCATGTTTGTTCAATGTCAGTACATTTACCTTTGTGCAGAAGGAAGAATCTGCATCAGAAATACAACTTCTTTTCCCTCAGAGATATCTCTTTATGGCCCTTGACCTTGTGTCTCTGCTTACGTTTCATGTTTAATGTTGATTTGCTCTGGGATACTCCAGCTATCATGTCAGCAGCTTGTTGATTTGCACATTCTTCTGCTCTGGCAACCATTAGTACTCTCTCCACGCTGAGTGTCCTGCACAGCATACGTCGTCTGTGACAGTCAGAGAAGCAACCATTGATGAACCTGAGATGGATGGCTTCTTCATCATTAAATTAATGCTTGATGAGAGCCTCAAGTCTTTCAGCAAACTCATCCATTGTTTCTCCAGCTTGCTATCTGGCTTAGTTGAAGATGTACCTTTCATAGTCAACATTTGGCATTGGATTGAACTTGATTCCTAATGCCGCCTTAATCTGATGGCAAAATATTCATCAGTTTGTGGTATTTTCTTTATACCTTCTTTCACACCATCACCTACAAGGTTCTATAAGAATGTGATGATCTTTTTGTCATTTGTTTCTTCTAGCACGTCAATAGAATTGTCAAATTTCTCGATCCAGGCAGTCCATATGGTGCTACAATTCTGCTTTTTGGCAGTATTGAATAGAAACTGTGGTGTCAAGAAAATGGAGGCATCATAGCCAGTTGTGGATCTCACTGACATCGAGAGTAGGGCACTCTCTCTGGCGCCAGCTGCTGCACACTAGGACCTACTCCATTCACACTATCTATAAGCTTCAGCTGCGTGCTTGCCTCACCGTTGTCATGGCTGCTCAGATGTCATTTGGCCTATTTTTCATCTTTAGGGATGAGTAACTATTTCTATCATGTACATGTTCATCACCACTCTCTACCTTCTGTATCGTACCTGGTTTTAACTATCTTTAGCCTTTTGTGGTGCCTGGCACATTTTTCTGACCCCAGTTGTCGCAGCCTTATGTGCTTCACTGTACCTGGTTGTCGCCGCCTTTAGCGCTAACATACTGTATGTATGCTGATGCTGTGTTATGTTGCAGCGCAGTTACTCTTCTTGCAGCCTTACCAGCAGGTTCTGGGCTGACTGTGACTTAACTTTCTGTGGGGGCTTTGCCTTTTTCCAAAGCTGTGCACTGGCTGGAGTGGTGCTTTGACTCCACATATACCAACAGTCGTCTGCTTCACTTTGATTGAGGCGCACGGCCTACACGAGCAGTTTGCTTGATCTTGAAAACTCTAAGGGAGAGCACTCTTGTCACTTCGGGTTGCAGATCACCTAATTCGTTGCCAATTGTAGCATCCTTCCCAAGCCCAGTAGCCTGCAAATAACCATGTGACACATGGAGCTCTGTAGAGCACATCTTTATTTTTCAGAGCACAACTGTTAACTGTCTGTAGACACTGTGTCATGAACTTTTTTAAACCCAACCAGACATACCTAAATGATTATGTCATTATTTTATGGAGTCCATCAGGGGCCAGAAGGGTCCCGCTATACATATTTGCAAGATACTACAATCGTCACTTCTTCTTCTAGGTAACTTTAATTCTTATCTCACTGACAAAACATCTGTGTTTCCAATGTAGAGCCCTACTGGTCTCTTAGTGTCACTCTTCCCACTCTTTGTTCTCCTCTAATGCCTCTTTCCTCTCTTTTGCACTGTCCTCTACCTTACAACTGTCTCATATCAATCTTGTTCTGAGTCTCCATGCACTCTGTCCTCTCTTATCCAACCTACTTGGGTCAAAATTTGAAAGACTCTCCAGTCTCATTAACTTCTGCTCCTGTCAATTCTTTACACTCTGTTGATGCTTGTTTTTCTGTTTCACCAGAGAAGGCTCATCCTCATTGTCACTGTCACTCTCCACTTTTCTAGAGTCTCTTGCCCTCGTCTCCTTCAAGGTGTTCAAGCCTACCTGGAAATCCCCATAACCCTGGTTCACACCTATTTGTTCTGTTCTCTGCTCCTCTATATGTAATTTAACCCCCTCCAGGCAGGCTTCTGGGCCCACATGAGCACAATTGATCAGGTCTTCTGTTTTGTCCTAATACATCGGTGGACAGTAGTCCTCCGCAAGTGCAGCATGTGCGCTGCCCTTGTTGATCTTAAATCAGCTTTTGACATGGTCTCACGGTGCAAATTGTGGGAGGTGCTGAAGGAGATGGGAATGCTACCTGACCTAATTTTACCCAACGCTCATTTTGACGAGGATAATTATGCACAAATTCTTTGGGGCGTGCAGGGAAATAAAGCAGAGCCCTTTCCTGTGCAGAAAGACGTTTGCCAGGAATGTGTGTTGAACCCTAAACTGTTTTTCCTTTTTATTAATCGTGCTGCTAATTTTCTTGCTGCTACTCATACCAATGCACCCGTTTTAGCTGGAAGAAAGATACCGATGTTAATGTTTGCAGATGACATAATGATTATCTCTGAAACTCCCAGTGGTCTACAGCATGCTCTGCAAGGTTTTGAAGAATACTGTGTTTTACAAGGCCTAAAAATTAATTCTGCCAAGACAAAGTCCATGGCGTTTAATCAGCATAGATTGACGATGGATGGGCTCCCCCACTGAGCAGGTTGATGCATTTGTTCATCTGGGCAACAAACTGCAGAAGGATATGAGATGGAAACCACATATAGAAGATAGAAGTTATGGTATTAAAACATTGGCAGTTAGCTAGAGGCATAAGGAAGGAATTCAAAACCTCCCTGACTAAGCCTTTTAGCCCTTTGCTTCAAATTTATAACAGCAAAGTGGTAAGCTCAGTTCAATTTTTCAATTTAATTTCAATTTATTTATTTATGATTTTGGAACTCACATGAGATCCACATAAAAGAGCAACGTAAGAGAAAATTACAATTACATGCAAATACAAATACGGTGGAGAAGCAAAAAAGCAATTTCATATCCATTAATGTAAGTCTAGAAAACATTTAAAAAAGTTAAAAATTCTATAGCAAAATATTTCATTAGGGGGATTGTAAATGGCATCCATTTAGAGTTGGCAGTCGAAATACTTAATTGTAAACAAATTGGTCTCAACCACTTTCGTCGGTATGACAATAGAGCCGGGCATAGAAAAAGAACATGAACAATGTCCTGGATCGAATTATTACACTGGTTGCACATTGCTGAGGAACCATACCATCTGGATAGTAAATTGTTCAAAGGGAGAAGGTCCTGACTCAAAAAGAACCAAAAACGCTGTATACCATGAGGAAGGTTCCAAGAGGCATAAGGTTGCATGTTTCTAAATAAGTAGGATCCAATGACCGAAGAGACACCTTTCTTTAGGATACGGGTATCCTTATCCATCCCAAAACTTAGGTTCCATGTAGCCAGTCTTAAAGTGGACTTCAAATGGTGCGTAGATAGTGTAAACAGAGTTAATTCATCCAATTGCAATAGAGCAACCGCCCTTCTAAAGTTTTTTTACAATTAGAGAATACTCTTTTAGGGATCCCAATAGTTCTTTTTGTATAAGGTATCTTAGAGTATCCGGTTTTCCCTTTGCCAGACATGAAACCCATCGTACTATCCCAGCAAGGCCCTGAACCCAGCTACTACGCATACCAAATTCTAACCTAAGGGAGGCCACAGTACAGCCATTGTTAACCGAAGATAAGTACCGTAAGAGTCTGCCCTCAGTAGTATGTAAGAAACCCCATTGCCCTAGTTCAAGTAGTTCGGTACCATAAAGTAAAGAGACCGGGATTTTAGCGCGAAAGGCCTCTAACAAATAAACAAAATATCTTTTGCCTGTGGATTTATAGAGTGCACTTAAACCCTTGCCTTGTGCCATTGCCTTCCGAATGTTATGATCTATATGGGCTTTAGCACTCAAATTAGCAGATACTATTTTCCCTAGAAAGACATATGATTTTACAACTTCTAACTTATATCCACCTACCGACCACATAAAATTCCCATATATCTGTTTTTTCTTTCCTGTCATACAAATGACTTTACTTTTTAAAATATTTATCTGCAAGTTGTGAGTCTCCGCATATATGTGAAGTGCCTGCAGACGGCTATTTAATCCTTTTGGAGTTAGGTCCAATATTAATATGTCGTCTGCATACAATAAACATATAATTGGTTTATAGGACTGGGGAAGATCAGATATATATAGGGAAAATAGTAATGGAGCCAATAAACAACCTTGTTTTAGTCCGTTGGCGGAAGGAATAACTTGAGATAGGCCTCTTTCCCCTCCCTAAAGAACTCTACACCAGGTGTCAGAATGAAGAGCCTGGACTAAATCCAGTAACAGAGATGGCATGCCAAGGTCCGATAGTTTCCTCCACAACAGTGAGCTCAGTTCTTTATGGTGCAGAGCTGTGGGGCTTAGAGAACATGCCACAGCTAACATCTGCTGTAAACACGTTCATGCGAGCAATAACTAGTCTCCCACAAAGCACACCCATCCTTCCATTATTATTATTATTATTATTATTATTATTGCATTTATTGAGCGCACAGCTACCCGGAGGTTTCCCGGCGCTTGCCTTGGGAACCCGTCCTGGCTTTTTTCCCTGTGAGATAGCCCCTACAGGGCATCCCCAAGGTGAAAGCCAGGCATCCCGCCGCAGGGGGGCCGTTGTGGAGATTAAGCAAGCTTAATGCCCAGAGTTGCAGAGTGAGAACCCATGATTAGAGCAGGCACCGAAGCGAGAATTATCGAGTCCATGGACATTTGAGCTCAAGACCCTGCCGCGTCGGGAATTGAACCCTGGTCCCGGGTCTGACCTCAGCTTCCGGGTCTGCCTGCTCTACACCGTGAGCCACACTTCTCCACACTTCTCCACTCCACTCCATTAAGGAGCGATTTAGGTAGGAAAGCTCTGGAGGAACTAGCCAGGTTAAGGCCTATCCTATGTTGCCGTAGATTATGGTGTACACTGGAACTGGCTGTATTTGCTGAGGGGCTAAGAGATATTCTCCCTCAAATGCAACCATATTCCTATTCACGAATGGATCAGTGACCTGAATGCCTTAAATTTCTCTCTCATTCCATCCAACTCCACTAAGTCCCTGGGTTTCTGCTTAAACAACAACATGTCATTGAAAGAACACATAACATACTCAGCCAAAGGAGCGCTGTGAGAAGTTGTCCTGGCAAATGCGGTCCACTATTCTAGTGGGCAACTTGCACCAGCCCAAATGACCCTTTTGATAGTGGGTTTAAAGACAACCTATATAGAAAGCTATCCTAGTGGTAGCTGTGGAGAGCAGTATTCAGGCTAAGTCTTGAAGGAATGTGAAGCAGCTTGTTTTACCAGTCTATAATCTCATGAATGACCAAATGAAAGGAGAACCACACCAGGTATATATATATAAAATATATGTATTTATACTAAACACATCCCTCTAGTCTCTTTATGAGGCTAGAGGCAAAAGTACATTCAGTAAACTTATTTAACACACCGTAAATTAGGACAGTATACATTTAGCCCTAGGGGCGTACCAAACCCTAAACTAAGAAAGTGGTATAAGAACCAAGACTGACATTGATACAAGACCTAAAGCGTGTAGAAACACTGGGGCCACCAGGAACCACCCAAGGTAGTGACACAGGGGACCCACAGGAGACAGGTGCAGTGTCTAAACACAGCCGCGAATCACCATTAACTTCTATGCGAAAGATGCAGTTGGAAAATTACAGATTAAGGACACTTAGAAGAGGACTTGGAGAAAACCCCTTTAGAACTAGGCAGTTCTAGAGTCAATACCCAGGGGAGCACTGGAGTACTCAAGTTACCTCAACTAGGAAAGCCGGGTTGCATAGGTGTCTTTTGGTGTCGGGTTTCGTCATCGATTTCAATGGCGAGCTGCTGAAAAGTGCTGCATTCGACCAAGAGGAAAGGCTCCGGGTGGATCCAAGTGTGGGTCGGAGATCTGAAGAACCGGAAAGCAGAGAGGACAGAGACTGGGTTGAGAAGATGCCAACCAATGTTGGGTGATTTCAGGTAAAGGTGAAGCTTGACTCTTCAGCCACGAGGACCAGGAGGCATCGAGGACAACCAGGAGCTGGACTCGAGCTGTCCCATAAAGGATGTTGGGTGCTGCGGTGTCGGTTTCTGGATTGGACCCAACAAGCCTTGGCAACAGCAACCCACGCAGAAAGCAAAGATTGGCTTTGGTGCAGACCAGGGTAGTGTAGTTCCTATATTCCCAATAGGCTCTGCGCATTGTAATAATATATCCTATAGATTAGACGTAGGACCTAGGTCAACTAGGTTTCTATCGAATATACTAGACTTAATTGTGTGTGCCAGCTAGCTCAGAGGTCACTAGAAACTTTCTTGAATTCACAAGAAGGGATTAGTCTCTGACACCGCATAAACATGACAACTTTGTTTCTCCAAGATAAAACGTTACTTCAAAGTCTTGGAAACAATAGATAGATATTTCACTCAGTCAATCGTCCATGCTTCGTTTCACTAGAGGTGCAGAGAAAGTAGAAAGACGGGCGCTTTCAATAAAAGGTTTTATTGAACAGTCTTCTTTCTCAAGCATAAGAAATTAACTGCTACAATGTAAAACTGGTTGTAAAATATAATGTGTACAGTATAAATAGTAGAATAAAGTAATACTGTAAGAGCATTTTATGGTTCCTAAACCATATATAAATACATACATAAATAACAGAGGCTAAAAGTACTCAACTGGTGCTTCTAAAATACGCCTACCCCGGTGTACCTAACCTAAGCTTAGTACGAGGGAAGAAGTAAGTGAGATGTAGCATAAATGTAGTATTCTTTTGCCAAGAATCTACCCGAGATTTCTCTAAGGGTCTAATCAGCTCTGTACCTTAGTTTAGAATGAAGAAGGTCAGGCTCAGGACTCGACTTCCCAGCAACCCGCAAGGGTAGCCTGGAAACACTGGAGCCGGATTTCTCGGCAGGAGGAAAGACAGCGTCCCTTCTCAGTACGACTGCTGGAGGGTCGGCTTCCCTCGGCACTTGCTGTAGCAGGGCGCGTCGGGCAAGTAGATAGTCGAACTGCTCCAAACCACTGTGTGTTTGCTTGGGCGAGTGTGGGCATATTTATACCTTGAAGGTGCCGACTTTGACATACAGTTGGACAGAATAACATCATCAAAGAGTCTCAGTTCTTTTAAAACTCCATTAGTTCTTGGACACATCAATATTCAAGCAAGGGGAAGTCCCTAGCTGCTGAAGTTTAGTTTTCCAAGAAATTGTTGTGGATTTTCGGAACTAGTGGATGTAGCCCTGCTGTATTTGGACTGCATGAGCTATGCCTAAATATGGTTATGATTTCTATGCCTATATAAGGATATGGTGATTTATACCTATATAAGGACATGAATCGGGAAACTTACAATAGGGTCCTAAAATAATACATAACACCCACTCCATGTTATCATGTTCATATAAGTTGAAGCACTAAAACATAATATCTAGAGCATGTGTTTACAACCCCCAAAAAATCATATAAAATGCATTTGAAATGGTTGCACACGAAAAATTGAGCATGCTGTATAGTACACATTAAAGGGAAATGACTTCCTTGTAAGCATATGATATGATATTAGCAATGCTAACTGAATGAATCACGAAAATTACATTCATGAAATGACTCTTAGTTACAGAAGAAAAAGGTCGAGACCATCCCATAGCAGAATATACAAACTGTTTTTGTTTATGGATTAGGCTAATATTGTTTCTAGGAAGTGTTCAAGGAATTCTTGTTCTCTAAGAATAGTTCTACTTTAAGCAGATTACTTTTTGTGCCAAAGTTCAGTTTGTTTTTTGGAAAAAGTCAAATAAATCTGTCGTTAAAATAGAGTTCCAAACTTGGTAGTTTTTGTTTTGAAAAAAGTGAAGGTCGAATTTCAGAGTTTGAAAGAAGGCTGTGTGCTAATTTCAAAAGTTAATCTCAGTGTCAGGAGAAAACATTAAGTCATCAAGGCTGGCAAAGAAATCGTCTACCAAAGTAGATGAGAGTTTGACTACTTCATTAATAAGTTTAATTGTGCACAGATGTGAAGCATCGCCGTCAGTTTCAGCCGCGTTAGCAACGTTCATATCAGATTGTACCTGTATGCCTGTTGGTCCACGTATCTCACCTCCAGTTGGATTTGCCGGTGACATCTCAATGAATGCCGTCATGAGGATTGTTAGCCGCTGGGGGCAACACAACACATGAGCCGTTACTGGATCCAGTAATGCGTCAGCATCCGTTGGCATAACTGATGGTAGTGTTAGACAGATATCCAACACGCATTCCTCTCCACAAAGCAGGCATCGTAGAACAGGTAAGATGCAATCTTGCCAGATTGGTCTGAATGACAGGAACCATGTAGTATTCAGATCTCTCAAACGAGCCAAGCCAAGGATCTGTGTTATTCTGTAACAGTACCTCATAGCCTGCAGCGCATTTTCCATGCTGACTTGGGTATCGCTGGTGGCCGGATGTGCCATAACGGAGCAGGAGGAATAAAAATAAGATCCCTGCTACGAGTCCCAAAATGAGAGGGGGCAGCCGAACACAGAGTGGGCGAAGTTAGGAAAAATGCCCAGGACTGCTTCAAAGGGTGCTAACAGTCCGGAAAAAATTGTCTTAAATACATGTGCAATACCGCTGGTATCAGACATGTTAAAGATATGACTTAACATTTCTGCAAAATGTACTGGGCAGTTTGTTGATAATAATGCATGTATCTCTGCAGAGGACCTTGCAAATTGCAGATCATACGTCTCTCTGGACGAGGTCAGTGGCACAGTTTTTTGCAAAAAATCGGCTTTCATTCTACTTAAAGTTTCAATTCATATTGAAGAGATGTTCAGTGAAGGCTATAGCGGTGACTCCCTGTCTGTCTTTGTTTTAGGAAACAATACTTGCATACAGCAAGTGACCATGGCTGACACAGTAACGAGATAGCTTATTCCTGGCATCATTCCACAACTGCTGTGATCATTTAACATAATGTAGCTACCATTGAAAAGCTGCCTGAAAATTGGATCTATCACCGCTGTGGACGAACCCTGCAGGTGGCAAGAAAGGTTATTGGAAGAACCTTTGCAGGCTCCGTGTAAATTAATACCTTGACACAATAGTGGACTGCTTAATGAGTTTTCACAATTTTTACCACTAAGAAATACTTCCTTCTCCACTCCAACGTTTGTGTATGTATGGTAAATACCAGGTCTACTTAATGTATTCTCTACCCAACCTTTCATACAGGCCTGCTGGTATGTGTTTTAAGCAATACTGAAACTGGAAAGTCGTCACTGGTATCATGATGGTGCCATGTATTATCCATTCAACTGATGGTTTCTCAGAAACGGTCAATGATAATCTCTCCAGTTTTTCAATGCTCAGCACCGTATAGTCTGCTCCCCTCTGTGCCAATGAGATTTGTTTATCTGTAAGGTTAAATACAGTAAACAATGACGTAGTGTTGATTAGATGCCAAGGCACATAGCCAGAACGAAAGATATGCAACGTCCAGCTTAATAGAATTATACAACGTAATTGAGACTGGCCATGTTGTAGCATTAGCAAGTCCTGTTCCATGATGTCTATGGCAGAGGATACAATGCTGTCCAAAAAGTAAATTCTGGACGACAGAGTTGTTAACCCATTGCCAACTACAGAGAGTGATTTCTCCAAATTAATACGATCAATTTCTCGTATTCTTTCAGCTGTTTCCATCTGCGTGACTTTCCAAGCTTCATTGTAAGCAGCATATATACCGGCGTATATGAAACGTTTATGACGTGGATTACGAGGTCCCATTAAGAATTCTCGTAAATCAATGCCATCTTTAAGTAAAGATAAGTGTTGTTTTATTTCTGGAAGTGTGGATTTCTGCAGCCATTCAAGGCATAGTTTTCCTACACTATAAGTTGTTATTATCCCTGGATATTGTCTTTGGATATATCTTGGATCTGGCCGAGTTACTGTGAACCCTTGTGTCTTGTTCAATAACCTATCTTGACAGGTCTTTGTGTCTGTGGGCCAGATTAACCATTTATTCCATTCAGGATTTGTTCTGTTCTGTTGTAAAATATAATTTACGTCTACCTCCTCATCTGAAGTTAAATTACTATCAGGTGTGGGCCTAGGTATGGACGGTTTGTTTAAATCTTTTATCTTTGCAATGCCAAGACAAGATGTCTGTTGAAGAGTGTCATTTAGGAACATGTTTTGGGATGATGCAGGCTCTGAACAATGCTTCTAAACCTTGTACCTGCCAGTCTTTTGTGCCCCAAACAGTTTTTGTCTCAATGTTGTTTTCCAAAAGTCAAAGCCTAAGGTGGACAATTGAGCATAAAAGGCAGCTGAATAAATTTGTTTAGTATTTGTCAACATACTTTTCATGCCTGTCTTATTCATATTTTTAAAGTAAACATCTTCTGGGTTTGTAACATTAAAACCTGTGAAATAATTTTAAATTTTCTAAGAAACGTTTTAGAACTACCTTTTGGAGGTGTCTGACAATGTTCGCATTGATTATAAGTTAAAGCATTTCTACGGTTTGCAGATTTATGCAAGTAATGATGGCCAAAATGATTAAAACGATACATTTCTTCATAATTTGATGAATCTTCTAAGTATTCATGTTTTGTAAATTTTGCTGACATTTCTAAGTCTGCCATCATGTTATTAACAGTCTCAAAGTTCCAATCATCAGAAAATGTGCTAGGTGAGACGAAATCACTCAAGGAAACCTTAAATTGATGAGGAATCTTTAGCAGCTCAACAGGGCCATAAATGTCATAATCAGTTGTATCCCATGCTATCCCACCAGGTAGTGGGACCGCTGTGATGTTTACTGATGACAGGTCTCGATGTTCATGATGAGATGATTTGTGTGGCTTCAGGAGCAAGTTGATGTTCTTACTTGCTGTGTCCATTTTAATGTGCTTTCCATCTATCAGCTTTCCCAAACTTAACACAAGAATGAGCCATAGCAGGAGATAAAGTACACCTAACACAATCCAAAATTTAACCAAAGGTGAAACCAGATATGTATTTGTAAGCTCTCGACGAAGTTCCTTTACTTTTTCCTTGAAAGATTTGTTTGCTGGCGTAGTTTCAGGTTCACTGGGATCCTCAGAAAAGTTATCGAAGTTGATAAAATAGCCAGAGGCAGTTCTGTCAATTGTTGGTATCGCATCCGAATTATTTGAAATCGCTGGAGCTGTTTTCTCCTTTGACATGTTTGTATAGTCAGATACTACATCATTGTAGATGGGAGTTTCTTGACGAACTGCTATTTGGGTTTCAAGAGGCACAAGTTCCATGGCTTTATTGCATAGTCCTTCTTTTCTCACTGTAGAATCTTCAAAGGTGATGAGTCTTTCAGTTTGAACCTCTTGGATAGTAGCAAGATTTGGGCGTCTGCTACATCTTGGGAGTCCACTGGACCTACTACTTATTATCGGCCACATGGTGTGGTTTTACCAGGTCAATTGACACAGACCGGTTCTCCTTTTTTCCAGCAAGAGGCGGTAGTAGTACTGTTCTTGATCCGTGGATTGCTAGTACAGGTACTGGTTTTCTGTAAGAAGGCCCAAATTCCTTCTTGTCCACTATTTTCTCCCTGACCAGATCCCCAACCTTTGGAATCCAGACAGGTCTTGCTGGGACAGGTGTTTTTTCTTCAGTGGTCGTTGGCTTTTTGCTGGTATTGCTTAGACTTCTTCTTGTTTCAGTTAAGTCCTGTAAAACAGCCAAACGATCTATGATATCAAAGGGTTTTTGTTCCACCACTGAAGTGTGACGATCGAGATCTTCAACTAACATTCTAGTACCAAAAAGGATTTCGGATAGAGAGATTCCACCCAGAGAATTTCTTGGCAGGTTATTAGGACTACGTTGGACATTTATTAGATGTTTGACCCACCCATCACCCGAACCTAATACCCTAGCTGTTATAGATTGCTTTATGTCAAGGTTTTTTCTCTCCACAACCGAATTTCCCTCAGGATGGAATGGACTCGAAAACCGCAATGCAATCCTGAAGCTGGCCATGGCCTCCTTGTAAGCCCTAGAGCTAAACGCAGGACCCTAGTCAGAATGTAGCGTGCCGATTGCGTATGTGCAGATAAAGACTCGCAAATCTTTTATAACAGTTCGGGCGTCAGCTGAGCCCTGAGGCCACATCCAAATGAATCTGTCTTAATATTTGTGGGACTGCATCAGTCCATTCGGAAGTCTGCATGTAGATAGCCTTATGCTATCTAACAGTGGTGTCTGTACTGGGCTGGCTACGCTGTAGTCAGGAATCTGGTGGTGTTCAAAGCTGTGGTATTTGTAACAGTCATCGCAATTAATTCCGAATTCGTATATGTGAGCTTTCATCCCTGGCCACCAGTACATCTCTTCTAATTCTAGTAGAGATTTAGAGATCCCTTGATGTATCAGACCCTCTCCCATATGTGCTTCATGAATCAGAGCACCTCTCCGGTTCCTGTTTGGAATTACCCTATCCCCCACTCCAGGAATTCGAGCAAAAGGAACAGAGTTTGCATCAAATTTGTATGTATATTTGAGTGGATAATTTAGAGGTAATGCGGCTCTGCTGCCTTTGCTCATGGCATTGACAGGAAGCATGGTTTCATCGTCTATTGTTGTTTTTGAATGATTGATTGCAACTACGGAAGCCGTTTGCACAGCTGCCTTTGCGGCTTCATCAGCCAAGAATTCCCTTCAACGTGAACGCCATCATGCTGATGACTCAGTGTATGGAGTCGTTTGTAGTTCTTTCTGTAAAATAATTACTTGTTCCCAAAGCATTTTATGTTTTATTGTGCCATCTTTTGCGGCTTTAAAACCATTTTGAACCCAGGTCTGCAGATATTCATTGTAATTCCGGACGCGGTTATACAAATCACACACTATGAGTGTGGGGAATTTGCGATCAGTATTTTCCAGAGCCATCTTGAATGCTTGGAGTTCAGCTCGCTGAGCTGTACAGTCTCCTAGTGATTGAGTTTTTGTTATCATAGGTCTGAATTTACCATCGAGCCAGCGACCTTTAACAATCGCGCATGTAGCACTATAAGCTTGTTTGCCCCCAATCGCGGGCTGTTCTGATCCGTCTGTATATATTGTACAGCCGTAATGTTCTAGAGGTAGAATTTCAGTAGGCAGAGGACATTCTCGTTCGTATTGGAGAAATTCTTGTGTCTTTAAGTAAGGGTCAAAAATGTATTCAACGTCTGTTGCAGCAAGAGAATTAACCCATTGTATCCATCTTGGATGTAAAGCTTTTGCATTCGGAATGCTTGCTTTTGTCACTGCCTCTAAGGCAGGTACAGGTGGAATGACTTTAATGCGTTTACCCTGTGGAGGGCTCTCTCCTTTGCTACAAAAGTCTGAACCCCTGTCAGAATTTTTTCTGTTGAAGAGAATTTAATTTCCGCTTGTGTGTACAAGTGTGACTTGTAAGCTATCGGTACCTTCTTCCTTCATTAAAGGTGAGGTACGTGAATCGGCATCTCCCTGGGATGATTCGGATTACAAGGATGCGTACATTGTCACGTGTTTGTAAGTGTGTTGTTGCCAACATGTCTGTTTGTACTGAACGTAAAATTTCTGTGTGTTTTTGAGTCCAATTAATTGGTTTGAAATCAGGTTTGATTAGTAGGTAGAGAGGTTTAACCCTTTCTGGGTAATTCAGAATGTAAGTTCTTCAGAAGTTTAGGAATCCTAGAATTGACTGTAAGTTTTTCAGCGTTTTTGGAGTTTGGAGCAGCGCACATTTTTCTAAAAAGTTTGCTGCCAGGCTTTTGCCTTCACTTGAAAGTTCGTATACAAAGAACAGGACGTTGAGGTGGGCAATTCTTGATTTTTTTAAGTTGAATTTATACCCTTCTGAGGCGAACCCAAGTATTATGGTGTTCACCCTGTTCAAGTGCCTGTCCAAATCATCATCTATAAGGTAGATGTCATCGACATAAGATAATGCCTCATCATCGTACATTTGTAGTAACTCTGTTAATCTGGGGGAGACAACAGAAGTGTCGTTGTGTCCCCATTATTGAGAGAGCGGTCAAGTACCTGCTTTCTGGTGCAATGTTTTGACAGAAGAAACCATTTGAAATATCTAAAGTAGTTTTATATTTCTTCCTAACTATATTATTCATCAGTGCTGCACTGTGTGAATTTTGTACTGCAAAAGTTTCGCAACAAGAGTTTCAATGTCTGTAGTCCAAAACTAGACGATATGTTTCGTCTGGTTTTGAGACAGGAAACAAAGGATTGTTCATTGACGAGGTGTATGTTTCAATCACCCCTTGGTATCCAAGTTGATCTAAGATCTCCCTGCCTTGCTTTTTAGCTTCCTACTTTACTGGATACTGCTTCTAAGCAGTAGGTTGGTTTTTCAACTGGATTTTATGGTGAGGAGAATCCTCATCCCATCCCACATGATTTTTATATAATACTGGAGCCTGGGCCACAGCCCATTTTCTGGCATAGGTGTATTTTTTATGAATAGGAATATGATTACAGAAGGCTGGCATAATGATCTCTTCGCAATGTGGGCACTCCCTGACAAATTCAGGTGGCCAGTCTTTTTCAGCTAGAAGGATGTCATAACCCTTAGATAGTTTTCCCAATAGAGTGCTTTTATCTTCCTAGTTATATCCCCCTCTATTCAGAGTGTTACTTCATATAACTTATGGGGTACACTAACCTTGGTGTCAGCAGTTTCAACCTGAATGCATTCATTCAGACCCACTGTCTCCAGATGATCTTTCAGGATCCTGCGAGCCATGGTGACCTCTGCTGCACAGTCTAGCATTGTCTGGGCCTACTCCCCATTCTTGAGTTGTGTCCTCAAGATCCTCGGCATGTCTGATTTTAATACTTGCTACCTTCTTTTTGGAGAATTGAATTTTCTTATTTTTTAGATCGTGTTGATCGTCTTTAGACTTCACGCGTTCTTCTTTTTGTTCAGATCGTCCTCTTCTTTCGGATTTCTGTGAGGAAGTCTGAAAGGTACGAGAGGATCGTGTATTAGTATCTTGATATCTATCATGTTTTCTTATATTATCCCTATTTCCAAGGTTATATCTCTTTTCAGAGTGCTCCTTTTGAGGAGATCTACCTCTGGACTGAGAGTGCTTCTCTTTAGGAGGTGACTGTCTACTATTTTCCCATTTCTTTTTAGGAGTAGTTAGATTGTTTTTGATAAAAAAAATTCAGGATTTTCAGTTAGTTCAGGTTTTACAGGTTTCCCTCCCAAACTATCTCTTCCTAGTTCTTCATAGGATTTTTCAATAATTCTAGCAAGTTCATACGGTTGCTCAGTAATATCAAGTTCTTTTAATTTTTGGTGGATTGCCACGGATGCTGCTTCACCTTTGATGTTAGCTAATAAGATAGCTGAGACCTGTTTGAAATCTTTCAGTAATTTCATGCCTAGATTCAAGGCCGGTTCTGGACCGTATTCATTTTGAATCTGTCTCAGAACGTCTGGTATTACCGCCATAGACGGGACACCATGTGTTTGTTTTTGTGTGGATTGAAGCAAAGACTGTACCCAAAGTGTCACAGTCCTCTACGTGTGGTGCAATCCCCATTGGTAAGCAGATTGTTAGAATCCTGTGTTTCTCATAAGGTGTACTGTCGGGAAATACTGCCTCTAGTTGAGTAATTTTCTGGGCTAACCAGAATGGAATTTGTTCCCTTTTTGCGGGCAACGTTCCGATTACTGACTGTATAGTCTGTGGTGTGATTTTGTTTGTGTTCCCCTGATAAGGGGTGTACTGTGGAATTCTTATAGCAGGTTGGACCGTTAAGGTACGCATGACATATTGTACCAATTGTCTATGTATTTTAATGAATTGTTTTAGCTGAGCTAACAGTTCTGGTCCTGTCATTTGTTCAATGTCAGGATGTGGTGTATAGCTGGCTAGTACCGGCCATGTAGCTCCTGATCTACCTAATGGGAGCCTGGTAATGTGTTTTTGATGTTGTAGGGAGCCTTTAAACCAGAGCTGATGATCTTGGTAAGTTAGTGGAATTTCAATGTCCTCGAAAGTAACGTATTCCGCTGGAGGTTCCTCTATCTTATAGAAGTGGAACACATGTGTTGTTGGATTTGCCTGTGGAAAGACAATCAATGAATAGATTACCTCTGTCAGCCGATATTCATGTGCCTCTATGACAAATATGACTATACCACCTCTTGCTGATAGGCCATTTTCTATAATCTTTATAGCTATTGTTTTTCTCACGTTTTTCGGGATGATTATAGCATCTGGGTCATTTTGTTGGAACCCTGTAACGTCAAAAACCGGGATTATCCTCATCGGAAATTTTGTTAAGAAGTTTTGCAGAGCAAGTTTTAAGGAAATAAAGATAAGGTGCACAATATTTTGGAACACTGTATCCTTCAACGTTGAACAAAACCAAAAACGAATACATAGGATTTTTCGTCCTACTCAGTTTAAGGCGGATATTTTATCGTTTAACCCACTCCAGACGTCTATTGGAGTTTTTACGGGACAAAGGGGTCTCTGTGAAAAGCATGACTGAGTTACTCTACTATCTAGTGTTAAATTAGTTCCTTGCCCTACGTTGGGCGCCATGTAGTGTAGTTCCTATATTCCCAATAGGCTCTGCGCATTGGAATAATATATCCTATACATTAGACGTAGGACTGGGGTCGACTAGGTCTCTATCAAATATACTAGACTTAATTGTGTGTGCCAGCTAGCGCAGAGGTCACTAGAAACTTTCTCGAATTCACAAGAAGGGATTAGTCTCTGACAACCGCATAAACATGACAACTTTGTTTACCCAAGATAAAATGTATCTTCAGAGTCGTGGAAAAAATAGATAGATATTTCACTCAGTCAATCGTGCATGCTTCGTTTCACTAGAGGTGCAGAGAAAGTAGAAAGACGGGTGTTTTCAAGAAAAGGTTTTATTGAACAGTCTTCTTTTTCAACTATAAGAAATGAACTGCTACAATCGTAAAACTAGTTGTAAAATATAATGCATACAGTATAAATAGTAGAATAAAATAATAGTGTAAGAGCATTGTACGGTTCCTAAACCATATATAAATACATACATAAATACCAGAGGCTAAAAGTACTCAATTGGTGCTTCTAAATTCGCCTACCCTGGTGTACCTAACCTAAGCTTAGTACGAGGGAAGAAGTAAGTGAGGTGTAGTATAAATGTAGTATTCTTTTGCCAAGAATCTGCCCAAGATTTCTCTAAGGGTCTAATCAGCTCCGTACCTTAGTTTAGAATGAAGAAGGTCATCCTCAGGACTCGATTTCCCAGGAACCCGCAAGGGTAGCCTGGAAACACTAGAGCTGGATTTCTCTGCAGGAGAAAAGACAGCGTCTCTACTCAGTGCGTCTGCTGGAGGGTCAGCTTCCTTCGGCACTTGCTGTAGCAGGGCGCGTCGGGCAAGTAGATTGTCGAACTGCTCCAAACCACTGTGTGTTTGCTTGGGCAAGTGTGGGCATATTTATACCTTGAAGGTGCCGACTTTGACGTACAGTTGGACATAATAACGTCATCAAAGAGTCTCAGTTCTTTGAAAACTCCATGAGTCCTTGGACAAATCATTATTCAGGCAAGGGGAAGTCCCTAGCTGCTGAAGATGAGTTTTCCAAGAAATTGTTGTGGATTTTCGGAACTAGTGGAAGAAACCCTGCCATATTTGGACTGCATGAGCTATGCCTAAATATGGTTATGATTTCTATGCCTATATAAAGATATGGTGATTTATACCTATATAAGGGCATGAATCGGGAAAGTTACGATAGGGTCCTAAAATAATACATAACACCAGCAAGGTCTGAGGCACTCACCCTTTTGAGGGGAGTCAGGGCATGTCTGGAGCAACCAGGAAATCCAAAAAACAGAAGAGTTACCTTTTTGGGGACCCACCAGTTGACGGACCAGGGATAGCGAAGGAACCTCAAGCGGAAATACTAGAAGCGGGCCCACGGAACACTCGTGGAGTGTAGACCCACAATCTTTGGTGCAGATGGTGCTTGGGGCTTGGACTACAGGTAGCCCAATGCACAACTTTGGGAAAGTTCGGGAAGTTGATGCACTAGCAAATGTGCACAGTGTCCAGGAGTTCTGGTTCCACGTCACTCATGAGGGCTGCGGGTCTCAGCTTTGCTGGGATCTCGTGTCGGCCTCTGAGAAGTCTGGAAGTCCATGTCCTGAGTCGCAGGGGTAGAATTCCGGGATCCAGCGGGAGCCTTGGAAAGGCAGGCTGGAAAGATGCTTCTTTGGTGCCTGTTTGAACAGCGGAGTCACTCCTTGACCCCAAGGGAGATTCTTCCGTCTTGTAGTCGAAATAGAATGTTGAAGTTCCAGGATATATGTTGCAGAGTTTTGTCCAGGTATAATCTGAAGTCCTCAGGACTGGGTTCCTATACTTATACTAAGTTAGGGTGTTGGACATACTCTGGGGACCCACCTATGGTAGGATCTAGGGAGGGGATGGTTACACTCCTTTCCCTTTGTCCAGTTTTGTGCCAGAGCAGGGGCTGAGTGCCCCTGCATTGTGTTTGAGCTGGGAAATGCACAGGGACACCAAGTGTGCCCCCAGCACTGTCTAAAAAGCATTCTCTGAATGCACCCACCCAGCCCCAATACACGAAAACCTGTCTGGGAGGTGGTTACACCTCCCTGTGACAGGAAACCTATTGTCCAGGCCTCCTCTGCCTGAGTTTCATCCAGCAGCAGGAGGTCAGACTCGTGTCTGTGGCTGCAGCATCCATTTTGTTATGCTGGGGCTCTTTTAAACTGTTACCGGTTAGGTCAGTGTATACATGTTTCTCCCTCTAGAAGGGTGGAATTCAACCCCTGCCACCAGGACTGGCAAGGGGGTAGGATTCCAAAGTGTTTGACACCAAACACAACATGTTTCCATGCAGCCATTTCAAAGTTAGCATTAACCGCAAGGTTAAAATGCACTTAAGAGTATATGGTCTGGCTGCATCACAGAACAGCTACAGAGAAGTGATTCCGAAAGCTGCAGAGGGGTACTGCTCATGCATGGGCACCCTCTCACACAAAGCCAAGCACTCTGCCTTCAATATTGATAAGGCCTGCCATAGGAGTGACTTATAGAATTATATGTGTCAGTGATATAAGGCAGATAAAGGTAACCTATATCTTAGTAAAGGGTGCCATTTTCGAAGGCTTCCCAGGGGCAGCATAATAAATGCTTCAGCCCCTGGTAGGCCTCTGGGGTACCTATGCCCTTAGTACCTAAGAAACCATATACTAGGGACTCACAAGGGTAACCCAGTAACCAATCTGGAGTGTACCTAATGTACATGCAATCAATATAGAGAGGAAGCAGCAAGGCTGGGGTCCTGGTTAGCAGGGCCCCAGTCAGACTAAAGTCGAAAAACAGTGAAATACTCGCAAAAAGTGAGGGTAACCATAGTAAGCAGTTCCTACTCTCCTACAAGCCATTTACGCACTAAAACACCTCAAAAAGCTTAAACCATTCATCCCCTCAGATGATTTCAAGATTGTGGTTCAATCTCTGGTCCTCCCCAAACTAGACTATGGAAATGTCACTCTCACTGGGATGCCAAAATCTCACCTCGCCCCACTTAGATCAGTTCTAAACATGGCAGCCCAGCTCATTACTGATATCAAACAGTTTGAACACATCACTCCTGCTCTCAAGAGCCTCAACTGGCATCCTATTCAAGGAAGATGTACTTACAAAGCTGCCTGTATCATCCACAAAGCCCTTCACACTCTTTCACCAAACTACTTAGAAAACAAACTTACAAAAGCAGGGATTTCTAGATCATTGAGAAGCCCCAACACACTTGTGCTCCTACCTGCAATTCCAAAAAAAATCATCTACCAAGTCTCGCTCTTTTTCTGGAAATGCTCCGGGCATATGGAACTCTCTAACTAGCGACCTGCGATCAACCCCTCATTCCCTGGCTTCAAAAGAGATATGAAACTCCTTCGAGTCAACAAATACTTTAATTCTTAAACCTCTGATCCAGGTTTACTATCCTTGTGCTCAGGACTGAACCCTGTGTCATAGTCGGATATTTGCTTGTTTGCTTATGCTGTATACTGATCCTCTTGAATCTGTCTTTATGGCTTCTGTTAATGTGCTGTTGTTGTGTACTATTATCTATTGGAGTCTCACCTCATATATTTATGGTGTTCCTGATTCACCGGATTCGCTCACGACCATGTAAAGTGCCCTGACACCTTCGGGTCTAGCTAGCGCTTAAAGCTTACAAATAAATAAATATTATCGGCACGGATCAATTCCATAAAATCAATTGGTTGCGAGACCTGAGAAGCCTTCTTAATAAGATGGGCCTATCACATTTGTGGGAGTCTCCTTCCACTTCTATGTTCCCGTCAAGAGATTCTCTTAAGGATACATACTGGGAAATGGTTATACACGAAGAGATAAAGCGCCAGGATACCACCTCTCTTTCAGGGACTTTTTTGCAGATTAAACCACGCCCCAGCCTACAGCACTACTGGGATGCCATCACAAAGCCCTTCGATCGGAAATTTTATTTTCAAATTACATCTGGCCCATTACCCCTAAAGTGTTTTACATCTAAATGGTCCACTGCTAAAAATAACAAATGCCACATATGTGTCGATTATGCAGAAACCTATGTGCATGTGCTGTTTGTCTGCTCCGCATACTCTGGCCCAAGTAAAGCGTGGTTGGTGCAGACTTGTAGGAATATGGGTACTAGATCATGTAGCACTGCTCTGCGTATTCTCTGCTCCGACCCATCAACTAGGTATGCAATCCCGGTGGCAACATTCTTAAGGTGGATGTGGCACATTCGATCCAAGAAAATTGTGGATGAATAGCAAAATTTGGAATATTCCCCTAATCATGTAAGTGAATCTAGACTAAAAGAAGTGTGCGAGGTTCGACTTGATACTAAATGTTGAGAAATATATGAATTTTATGTTTTTTTTTCTTGTGACACTATGGAATTCACCTTTGAACTATTTGTCTATTATCTTGCCATTTTGCACAAACTTTTTATCTCAAGATTTTAACACCTGCATTGTTGTAACTTTTTAACTACAATGCTTTTATGATTTGTATAGTCGAATAAAGCTTCTTCGACTGTGACTTTGTAATTTTTAAGACTTATGGCATAAGAACAGGACAGGCAACCGACGCGGTCGTAATTTCTGGCGTCCACAATACTTCCAGTCAAATACACAAGGGATGCAGTTACAACCCTTTAACCCGAACTTCCAAGGTTGGCCAAATCCTTACTTCCAAATGCCCCCACAAATGACCCACCAGATGCAACAACAAGCAGGCCAAAACTATCAACAAGGGATTACTTTTTTAGGGAATGGCCAATCGAGACAACGAACAGGGAAAAGAGGAGTAACCTGGTCCGATCAGACCAGACAGGTCCAGACAAGAAGCTTAACCAGAGCCAAAACAGGACCGGGGCCAACAACCTCATCGTAAACCTCTCTAACAAAATCCTAACAGCTGAACAAGAAAAAGTGCTTAATAAAGGCCTAGGGTATGTACCGACTCCAAAATTAGATATTTTCAAAACAAAGTGTGAACTCGCTGAGTTCTGCCGCACCCTCAAACTCAAGGCATTTTTCAAAGACCAGCCACCACCATCAGCAGAGGGTGATACACCTTTGAAGAACAAATCTACTTTCTGCCCCTTGAACTCGCAAGTTCCAATTGAAATTGCCACGTTCGAGCAGGCCATAATGAAAGAAGTCGATGCACTGAACCAACAACCACATAAAATTTTTCATAACATTACAAAAGCTGAACAACAGGCACTAACAGCTTTGAAGAACAACGGAGATATCGTCATAAAACCAGCTGACAAAGGTGGAGGAATTGTTATTCTAACATCCACCGGTTATGATAACCAGTGTATGGACCTCTTATCAGATACAAAATTTTACCAAGTCCTCTCTACAGACCCTACCATACGGTTACTGAGAACCATCTCAATGATGATTGAAGAAGCAGAGACTAACAGATGGGTGTCCAAAAAAGAAGCCGAATATCTGGAAATTAAGTCCCCCAGAATTCCCTACTTCTACTCACTCCCGAAAACCCATAAAAACCGAACACCACCTCCAGGGAGACCTATTGTCTCAGGGATCAATTCGGTTTTGGAACCTCTTTCCCAATTTGCTGACCAGTACCTAAGACCACTAGTCCAACAGACACCTACCTACCTAAAAGACACCCGTGATCTCTTGATCAAGTTACAACACTTAGAATACTCACAAGAGACCATGTTATTAGTGGGCCTAGACGTCGAGAGTCTTTACACTAGCCTGCCACAACAGAAGACCTTAGACACTGTCGAAACAATACTGTTCAATGCAGACTGGCCCCACAGAACACCCAGACATTTTGTCCTGGAGTGTTGCAGACTCGCTCGAACAGAAAACTATTTCCAATACAAAGACACACTTTACCTCCAGTGCCACGGTACTTCTATGGGGAGTACATTTGCCCCCAGCGTGGCTGGGCTCTATGTCAGCACCTTCGAGAGCAATCACATCCACAACGGCAATAATCCCTACCTGAGTCGAATCCTTTTTTGGAAAAGGTATATCGACGATATCCTGATGATATGGGAAGGGGATATGGCAAGTCTGCAGGACTTCCACACTTGGATCAATTCATTAGATGATTGCCTCAAATTTACCTACACGGCCAACGATCACAACCTTGACTTTCTGGATATCAATCTGTTTGCTGAAAATAACACCTTACAAACTCGCACCTTTTTCAAACCTACGGCAAAAAACAGCCTCCTTTCCTTCAATAGTTTCCACCCGAGGCCCCTTCACGAGAATCTTCCTTACAGCCAATTCCTCAGGCTGAGGAGGAATTGCAGCAAAACCTCAGACTATAAAAAACAAGCCAACGACCTCTGTGAAAAACTGAAAGTACGCAACTATCCACCATCTGTGATCAACAAGTGCAAAAAGAGGGCGCGTAACCAGCCCAGAGAATCCCTTCTGGAAACTACGCAGAGAGAACCACAAGAGGATATCATCACTTGCATAACCACTTATAGCCCTGTGACGAACAAAATCAAGAAAATCATCCAGAAGAATTGGAGGATCCTGACATCTAACACCCTCACCTGGCAAAAACCGAGGTTTGCAAACAGAAGGAGTCGCAATTTGAAAGATCTCTTGGTCCATACTAGACCTCCACCTAAGAGACCTAGAGAGAGAACTGGTCTATGGGACAATTCTCCAATAACAGGACATTTCCCATGTGGCACGTGCTCGGTTTGTAGTCTCACGAAGCCAACATAAGAAATACAACTACTTCCCGGTTTAAAGTGGACAATAAGGAGACACACCAACTGTCAAACCAGCCCGTGCCACATGCGTTACATCGGCATGACCTGTAGAAAAGCAAGACTTTGCGAACATCGAAGCAATACCCACTGCAAAAAAGCACTACAAAAATGTCCACACATTACCTGGAAGCAGGCCACACCGTCACCGACCTGCAATGGGTCATTTTGGAGACAATTGACACAAAAGACAGGAACGCAGCGAAGATTCTTTTTGAAAAAGAACAACGATGGATACACAGATTGAAAACTGACTCCAAAGAAGCGCTGTTCCTGTGTTGTTGCTGTCTGGCCACTTCGCCACGCCTCGCGGCCCCCGCTTCGCGGGTGCCGCTCGTAGGCTTAGACTCTCTCTGGGGAACATCCTTTCTGCCTCCCTTCACGTGCTTTGAGCACCAACGCGCCCCTTGCAAGCTGTCATCTGGTCAACAGGGGTAGAGGCGGGACTGCGAGGACCAGCATTCCTAGCGGCGTGGATCGGCCGCAGCTGGTCCTCTTCCCGCCCCCTCCTCCTCCTCTTTAAAATCTGTGTGGAGTGAGTGAGCCTTGGGACCCTTCCTGCAAAGAAGCGCTGTTCCTGTGTTGTTGCTGTCTGGCCACTTCGCCACGCCTCACGGCCCCCGCTTCGCGGGTGCCGCTCGTAGGCTTAGACTCTCTCTGGGGAACATCCTTTCTGCCTCCCTTCACGTGCTTTGAGCACCAACGCGCCCCTTGCAAGCTGTCATCTGGTCAACAGGGGTAGAGGCGGGACTGCAAGGACCAGCATTCCTAGCGGCGTGGATCGGCCGCAGCTGGTCCTCTTCCCGCCCCCTCCTCCTCCTCTTTAAAATCTGTGTGGAGTGAGTGAGCCTTGGGACCCTTCCTGCAAAGAAGCGCTGTTCCTGTGTTGTTGCTGTCTGGCCACTTCGCCACGCCTCGCGGCCCCCGCTTCGCGGGTGCCGCTCATAGGCTTAGACTCTCTCTGGGGAACATCCTTTCTGCCTCCCTTCACGTGCTTTGAGCACCAACGCGCCCCTTGCAAGCTGTCATCTGGTCAACAGGGGTAGAGGCGGGACTGCGAGGACCAGCATTCCTAGCGGCGTGGATCGGCCGCAGCTGGTCCTCTTCCCGCCCCCTCCTCCTCCTCTTTAAAATCTGTGTGGAGTGAGTGAGCCTTGGGACCCTTCCTGCAAAGAAGCGCTGTTCCTGTGTTGTTGCTGTCTGGCCACTTCGCCACGCCTCGCGGCCCCCGCTTCGCGGGTGCCGCTCGTAGGCTTAGACTCTCTCTGGGGAACATCCTTTCTGCCTCCCTTCACGTGCTTTGAGCACCAACGCGCCCCTTGCAAGCTGTCATCTGGTCAACAGGGGTAGAGGCGGGACTGCGAGGACCAGCATTCCTAGCGGCGTGGATCGGCCGCAGCTGGTCCTCTTCCCGCCCCCTCCTCCTCCTCTTTAAAATCTGTGAGGAGTGAGTGAGCCTTGGGACCCTTCCTGCAAAGAAGCGCTGTTCCTGTGTTGTTGCTGTCTGGCCACTTCGCCACGCCTCGCGGCCCCCGCTTCGCGGGTGCCGCTCATAGGCTTAGACTCTCTCTGGGGAACATCCTTTCTGCCTCCCTTCACGTGCTTTGAGCACCAACGCGCCCCTTGCAAGCTGTCATCTGGTCAACAGGGGTAGAGGCGGGACTGCGAGGACCAGCATTCCTAGCGGCGTGGATCGGCCGCAGCTGGTCCTCTTCCCGCCCCCTCCTCCTCCTCTTTAAAATCTGTGTGGAGTGAGTGAGCCTTGGGACCCTTCCTGCAAAGAAGCGCTGTTCCTGTGTTGTTGCTGTCTGGCCACTTCGCCACGCCTCGCGGCCCCCGCTTCGCGGGAGCCGCTCGTAGTCTTAGACTCTCTCTGGGGAACATCCTTTCTGCCTCCCTACACGTGCTTTGAGCACCAACGCGCCCCTTGCAAGCTGTCATCTGGTCAACAGGGGTAGAGGCGGGACTGCGAGGACCAGCATTCCTAGCGGCGTGGATCGGCCGCAGCTGGTCCTCTTCCCGCCCCCTCCTCCTCCTCTTTAAAATCTGTGTGGAGTGAGTGAGCCTTGGGACCCTTCCTGCAAAGAAGCGCTGTTCCTGTGTTGTTGCTGTCTGGCCACTTCGCCACGCCTCGCGGCCCCCGCTTCGCGGGAGCCGCTCATAGGCTTAGACTCTCTCTGGGGAACATCCTTTCTGCCTCCCTTCACGTGCTTTGAGCACCAACGCGCCCCTTGCAAGCTGTCATCTGGTCAACAGGGGTAGAGGCGGGACTGCGAGGACCAGCATTCCTAGCGGCGTGGATCGGCCGCAGCTGGTCCTCTTCCCGCCCCCTCCTCCTCCTCTTTAAAATCTGTGTGGAGTGAGTGAGCCTTGGGACCCTTCCTGCAAAGAAGCGCTGTTCCTGTGTTGTTGCTGTCTGGCCACTTCGCCACGCCTCGCGGCCCCCGCTTCGCGGGGGCCGCTCGTAGGCTTAGACTCTCTCTGGGGAACATCCTTTCTGCCTCCCTTCACGTGCTTTGAGCACCAACGCGCCCCTTGCAAGCTGTCATCTGGTCAACAGGGGTAGAGGCGGGACTGCGAGGACCAGCATTCCTAGCGGCGTGGATCGGCCGCAGCTGGTCCTCTTCCCGCCCCTTCCTCTTGTTTTTCCTTCATAGCTTGTGTGGACAACGCGCACGCGGGACGCGCGCGGGGCAACGGCCGGGGCGAAGACCGGGCAAAGAGCGGGCCGTTTGAGGCCGTTCGAGTACGGCAGAGTCCGGCCCAGGCCCACTCCCCCTGGACGTTCTGAAGACCACCCAAAATGCCATTAAGATCAGGGAAGGAACATACTGTACAAATTAACACATCTAATGGCGTCGTCTCTGGCCCCTTGGACGCTTTTATCACCCGGGCCACTGGCATCTTAGAAAAGGAAATTGCCATGGTTGAGAAAAGGCTCTCAATAGACCTGATTAGTGGAAAACGATCCTCGCTGGGGGCTTTAGCTACATCTGTCTCCCCTGCACCATCTGTACCCCATGCTGCCTTCAATTGTGTCCATACCACCTCTACGGACGCAATAGTCCATATAGAAAATATTGGGGGTAGCCTGTCCATAAGAGACAAAATAATGGAAAAAAGGCTTAGTATTAACGACTCTAAAGATACGCAGGAGATTGGGATGGAGGATAATGACTCTGAGATTAATGAGGATCAGGATTTTAGCCAATTATCCGGAACTCCTCTTCTTAATCAATCCAATATCTCTAATCCTGTTGTAAAGGCTAACTCACCTATATCCAACTCTGCCCCCAATACCAAAAAGAGAAAACGGGATTCTAGAATGTCAGGGGAAAGAAATATGACACCCAATAAAGCAAATACAGTCCAAGGGGAATGGCGCCAGGGGCCCGAGCCCCAACTAAACTTGCTAAAACCCTCGGTGCCTAACAATAATAATATGCTATGCCCCTCACTTTTGGCTTTGGGTTCCTCCACTACATGTCCCATGTGCCTCAATAGTGATGAGGCTCTGCTGGCAAAAATGGAGGCCATGTTTAAAACACTACTTTTACCAGTCCTGGAGCGGACTAGGCTCATGACCTCAAAGATCGATAGTATGGAGGGTCTGATCCAATCAAACCACGCAATGTTGCAAGCATTGTGTGGCTTAAATAATAAGGGCACTGTTAATGTACCAGCACCAAGTAAGGCACCTAATAAGGTTACTAGTAAGAATATGGAAAACGGCAAAAATTCCCTCAATAAAACGACAGGAATAAATAACACCATAGCTAAAGGGGGTCAAAAAACCAATACCTCTTCTACCATCTCTTCTAAACCAGGTGTTAGTTCTCAGACTCAGACACTAAAGCCCCAAACGAAAACAGAGGCTAAACAACATATGGTTGGGCGCCAACACATGGGTCCTCAAATACAATCTAATATAAATCGTCCTTCACCAATTTCTTCAAGAACTCAAAATACTGCTTCTACCAGTCGCAGGGAGGGGGGGCGTAAAAGGCCAAACATCCCCAGTGTTGATCTTCCACCCGAAGCGGCCTTACACACCATCGTTTTGACAGGCGTAGCACCATTAAAACCAGGATCTAGGGAATCATATGGTGACCTTCGTAACAAAGTCACCTTTTGGCTGAACAAAAATCGCCCGCTACCCCCCTCCACTCCTACGGAGATATTGTATGTGAGGAGAGTAGATTGGGTGGGGCCTGAGGCTAAAGATCTAGAAGGAGACTGTATCCTTATATCGTTTAAAGACTCATGGGTAGTAGATGCTATTAAACGAGTACCCAGATTTGCAAGGCAGGGGGATGTTCAAACACTAGATTTATCCTACTTCTACCCGCGCAGGCATATACCCTTCCAATCCTATCCTCTGTTCCGTAAAGGTCCTGCTGCAAGACATCCCATGGTACTGACCCCGATTGACTGCCAGCGCCCCTTTCTTTTTAATCATTTTGGCCCCCTTTCCGGCTTGGAAGCTATAGATTGACTTAACAATCCCTTTAGCAAGTCTCCGACTGGTAGTGTGATAGCCCAAGTCCCCAGTGATTATAACGTGGTATGCCCAATTCAACTGACCAATCTTGTTGACGGGGAGGGAGGCCGAACATATCTGCCAAACAGCCCTAGACCACACGTAGTTACCCAGGGGTCCCAGATCGAGGAGAAAATCACTGCCCCGGTAGACTGTGTTAAGCATCTAGTGGATAATGATGATATAGGGGCTGCTCATGGATCTGTACAGCCCTTACACTCTTTGTTGCCAGGCAATTTGAATGACCATCTAAAAATTTTGTCCTGGAACATAGCGGGTATTAAGGCACGCCTTGTGTCTGCGGATTGGTCAAGTTTTATGGACAACTACGATATTATCCTGTTGCAGGAAACATGGGCAACGGAACCTGTCCATAAGCTGGGCTATACTAACTTTTTCAAACCCGCAACTAAAGGAGGTAAAGGGCGGGCCGCAGGTGGCTTGTTAATCTGGGTGAAACAATCCCTGGGCTTTTACCCAACAGAGTTCCCAGTGGAGAATCAGGATCTGTTATCCATTGTTTTAAACAAAGGGAACAAGCAAGCTATGAATATTATTAACATCTATGCTAGAGGCCTTCCTGGCGGTCGATGCCCACCCCTGTTGAACCTTGTTGATCACATGATAATGAAAATGGTCGGAGGTATCACTACCATCATTGCTGGGGACCTAAATTGTACTATAGAACCTGTGCTAGATATGGGAGACACATGGACTATGGCAGATGATTCTGCTTGGGGTATTCCAGACTTACAAGTGGAGAAGATGGCTAAAGCTACAGAGGCTGCAGTGTCCTGGACGGCCTTTTGCTTACAAAATGGGTTCAGGGCATGTAATGGCCGCTCTGCCTCTGATGCGAAGGGAAAAAGCACTTTTGATAATGGCCATAAGCAAAGCCGCATTGATTATATTTTACTGGACATGGAGCATTGGGCTCTCTTAATTGATATGGTAGTTTTAGAGCGCCCGGAAAGCGATCATAACCCACTGTCCCTATCGATGAAGACACCGGATTTAAATAGAAGGGAGGAACCATCTGCAACCTATACAGGGGATGTCGTACTTACCAATGATAGGAGGAGATTGAAGTGGTCACAGGTTATAGAAGATGAATGCTTATTAAATAATATCAATGTTGTAGTAGGAAATGCATTTAATGAAATGTTGCAAATAGATATGTCGGGGGTGGAGATTGGAGCTGCAAATAGTGTGATGGGTGTTCATATTAAGTGCTTTGACAGCTTAAAATCAATGCTATCCAAACCATGTAGGAAAGTTGTTACTAAAACTAATCCCTTGCCCCAAAAATGGTATAACAAGGACTGTAGAGAGGCACATACAGCTCTCATCTCTGCCATTAAATCTCGGGACATGGTTAAAGTGAGAGCTGCTAGACTCCATTACAAAAAAACCCTTAGCAAAGCCAAAAGGGAGTGGGAGGATGAGTTCTGGTCAGATCTTTTAGAGGCATCATCCTCTAATAACCAGAAAAGGTTTTGGGAGTTGGTTAAATGGGGCAAAAACATCGACTCTTCTACACCCGGAAATAATGTGCCATTCGAGGATTGGGTATCATTTTACTCGGCCCAATTTAGAGCTGGGGACGATGATACTTCAAATCCCTCAGGCAATCCACTCGCGCAGACCCCAGAAAGCGGGAAACTCACCTTTACGGTTGCTGAGGTTGAGCTGGCATTGGCACTTACTCTCCGAGGCAAAGCCCCCGGTATGGACCTAATCCCGGCGGATCTTTTCAAATCTAATCCCACTTTGTGGCTCCCGTATATCACTAGAATAGCTAATACTTTGGCACTTGGAGCTACAGTCCCGAAATCCTGGAAAGGGGCAGAAATAGTTCCAGTCTATAAAAAGGGTGATAAATCTATTCCAGCAAACTACCGCCCTATCAGTTTAATCGACTCGATTCAAAAGATAGTGGCGCGTATGGTTTTGGGAAGGGTCCAGGGTTGGATAGAAATGGAGAACATCCTGTCCCCCATGCAGATGGGCTTCAGATCGGGAATGAGCACCATAGATCAGGTTTTTAGATTCTGCCTGATCTATTGGAAGGAGGTTTGTTTAGGTGGTGGTAACATCTATGCGGCATTCATTGATCTGAAGTCCGCCTTCGATCTGGTGCCCAGGGACAGGTTGTGGGGTGTGCTGGTAACTTTGGGATGCCCACCCGAATTATTGGACCTTATTATAAGACTCCACGAGGACAACTTTGCGAGGGTGAGGTGGGGGGTAAGGGACAAGTCACAGAAACTTTCCCCGTAACCCGAGGCGTCCGCCAGGGGTGTGTCCTGGCCCCTACCCTGTTCCTCCTTTTTATCAACCAAGTTGTTAAATTCTTCTTGGATACTCCCACTGATGCCCCAATGTTGGCAGGGATGAGGTTCCCACTACTCATCTTTGCAGATGACACTCTAATCCTCTCTAAAACACGCAGCGGACTACAGCGGGCTTTGGACCGCTTTGAGGAGTTTTGTGCCATCAACAACCTGGTAGTCAACGTGGGGAAAACAAAATTTATGGTCTTCACAAAAAACCACCCAGTCTGTAGTTCAGTGAAGATGAATGGAGTAAACCTTGAACAGGTTGATACCATGACCTATCTAGGGGTCACCCTTGATAGCCGTCTGAGATGGAAGGATCAGATCAATATGCAACAACTCAAACTTGCCAGGCTTACTGGCTGTCTCGTTAAAGAGCAGAAGGAATCAATCACTAGACGGGTCCTGCCGGCCCTTAAGATCTATGATGTTAAAATCTCTACAGCCATCTTATATGGCGCAGATCTATGGGGTCATATGGACTTGTCTAATTTGTATAAAACTCAATGTAGATTCCTCCGAAACCTAGTGGGCCTTCCACAGTCTACACCTTCGCTCCCTCTCTGCCTAGATCTTGGCACCCCCCCCATAAATGAAATGGCAAGATTTAGGTTAGTGGCATTGTGGAGACGAATATGGACATCCCCAGACTTATTCCTTTTTGCAAAGGAATTGTCAGAAGTTAGGTCCATCAGGGGTTCAGGGAAAATACCATGGCTCATTGCTGTAAAAACAATTCTGATAGACATGGGCTTGGAACATCTTTGGTCATCCCCACAATCTAATCCCTTCCCACCTAAAGATGAATTTAAATCTCTATATTGGTCCACTACCCGCCTAAAAAGAGTGATGCTGTCCAATAAAAATGACCTCACAGGCAGGTTTCTAACATTCAAAATTGACCCATTGAGAGAGCCATACTGGGATGTTATTTCCCGACCGCTAGATAAGAAATTGTACCATCAGTTTAGAGTGGGCGCTTTGCCATTAAACATCTTTCTGAACAAATGGTCCACAGGGATATCACCTTATTGTATGTGCTGCTTAGGTCATATTGAGTCAGAAGGTCACTTCCTTTTTGCCTGTCCTAGGTATGGAGCACCACGGAAAAAATGGCTAAAACCTCTGTTCCAAAATTTACCATATAAAACAGCAATGGAAGCCATACAGGTGCTTAGGACTAACACCTCAGAGGTCTTTGTGGTAGCCTTGGCAAAGTACTTGGGCTGGGCTTGGCTCCTTAGGTTAAAAAAGCGCTCGTCTTAGCGCCAAGTGCAAAAGTCGTTCTGCTATTTGCCATAATCTGTTTAGTTTAAGTATACACCTGTTAAACCACCCTACGACTATGTCCTATTAACTGCATTCATTGTTCGCGATCTAGAACTGTAATCCTAACTTTTTAAATATTTTTTGTCTTCTCCTATTTTTCTTAAATTCTACATAAAATATTCAGGTCTTTTTTATTCACTAATTGAAATTTAATCCTGTTTTATTCACTTGTTAAGAAATGCTTTTTTGTTTGTGCACTTATGTATTTTTGTGAGTGTCTAAATAATAATTATGTTCATTGATTTCCTTTGGATATTTTAAATGAACCAGTTATATTCTTTTGTATTTTAATATGTCTTTTATGATTGCTAATAATCGAAATAAAGACTTTAAAACCTGAAACCTGACTCCATGGGTTTGAACGATAATATTCCATGGTTGAGCCTTAACAAATAACTCCTTATCCCAAAACATGAAGTTCTGTAAAATTTACATGCAGTCTTCTAAGACAAACAACCTCTGGCTTATAACTTATGCTCCAATGATACCATCCCCTAAACTCAAGTGAACAATGAGAAGAACTGCGCACCAACCATACCTCATTCCCCTTCCTCGGTCACATACCAGACATTGCTCGCATACCTACGTTTTCTACTCAAAACGTATATCATGGGTAATGCAATTTAACAGTCAAGCCTAACCAACTCGGCAGTATTTTCTCTATTTTCTCTATTTTAACTGGCAGACACTACTTCAATGCCCCAGTCATTTGTATATTTCGAAATAGTTTCCCCTTGATGAACAATGCTATTTAGCAGCTCATCAAAACCCCCGTGGCACTTTTGAATTTGATGTCAGTACTAAACTCTTAACTCGCGGAAGTATCTCTTCCATTTTCACTGACAGCCATATCTAACCCGGGAAACCTCTACTACCATTTCGGGGTTAGAAGAGGCAGCGATAGCACAAGCTAAGCAAGAAGAGTGAAGCCACAGGTACCGCTAAGAACAAGGTTTACTGAGTAACAGTGAGTAAAGCAACATTTTTACCAATCGCTTTCTTTTGACAGTAAGGCACCCCTTCTCTGCCCCCAACCCGAACAAATGCCAACCTGCATTTCACCAGGTATGTGCCAGTAACTTAGATGTCTATTCCAATTCTGTCCTGCACTGACAAGCCCGCGCCACCCGCACCCTTGAGTTATTAAACGAAACTCCACAGCGCCTTTTTTCAAGCTTGAATTAACCGCGTAGCTGCCCTTACGCCTGCATTACTCTAGATCAGTATATCCCCACAACATGACTGGGCATGCGTCATTTGACCTACTTGGCACCTCCGAGTACCCTAAGCACCGTGTTTCAAACCTGCTAAATTACCAGCACTTACACACGAGGTACGTCTATACGCATGGGCCGTTTTCTCAACATTGGGCTTTTTCAATATCGGGCTGTTTATAAATTAAAACGAAATTATGAACACCAATTACCCCACACCACTAATAAGGTAGAGCGACCATATCACACAGATAAGGCTCGATTTATAAGTAGTTCACCTCACTTCACCTCACAGGAGTTATAAGACTGGATGACTTTTCTGCATGCCACTTTTTCCACCAGGCATGAGAATGAACGAGTTGACACCTTTCAAGAGAGAGTTTCTGTGCTAAAGTATTGCTATTTTAAAGCTGTTTAAAATTTGACAGTTTTTAACTTGTTGTCTATTTGTACTTCCATGTTGTGTTTGTTTACCCTTCCCCGTTATGTACGTCAAAACTTTCTCCAACAGGTACAATGTTTCCGTGGATTGCCTAAATCAGGTTAAACTTTTCATTTACTTTCACTTCACCCTCACCTATTGCATTGGTCCTGAAGAAAGCCTACCGACTTATATAGGCACTAAGGCTGAAACATGTCGACCATTTTTTAAAACTCACTCTCTAGTGCGCTTGAATTCCTTATTATTCCAGAGCGGCACACCTTTTTGCTGCCTTGAACTACCCGAATCCAGATTTAATAAAATTACCTTTCTGGCTGTACGGGTATTTTAATCCCCCATCACCTCACTTATCCACGATCACTACTGTCTTAACCAAGGGTAAATCCTCCAGGTGGAGGTTGCATAAAAACTGACCCAAGGATTATGCACACACGTGTTTAAAAGCGGGGAGACAACATATACCGCTACGACAACACAAAACACGTGCATGAGGGTCTTTTAATTTTGTGAGACACAACTCACCAACCTGCATACCCTGGTTATGCAGGACCAGTGATCCTTCCCCATGATATCTTGATAAGCCTCATTTTGGCATTCTTCTTTCCTATCTTTGCTAGCACTTAATTTGTAAAAAAGATAAGTGTCTGGGTCCTTGTCAGGAGGCCACTGTAGCTTGCACTACCAATTGCCCCTGCCATTGCTGCCAATAACACTACCATTACAACTAGCCATCACACTCACACAAGTGTGACAATTCAGACTTTAAACATACATTTAAAATGACTTATGCATGCCGCCCACGCTATACTTAAAGATTTAAGTGGCAGGTATTAGTGATTTTAATGTATATTTACTAATTAAATTGCTGTCGTTTTCCCAACAAAATTATACAAACAGAGATATCATTTGGCAGGCAGGTATAAGAGCCGGTGTTGACATTAAGGTGCCAGTGCTGAGCACCGCAAACCACTGGCTCAAATTAAGCACTGGTGTGGTATTTGCCTGCTCCTGGTAAATACTCACAGCTCAAAGTGGCCACAAAATATTTCTTTCAGATTCTCACCATAGACCGGGCGAACGAATCTCATAACCTTTTCTCCCTTTTCAATTGCTTACAGTCTCCTACTATTCCTAGCCCCTCCCTTGATTCAACTCATTCTGTTTATTTCACTTTAAGATTTCTTGCAATTGTGCTTCTTTTCCCACACCTAGTCATTGCCTTGTTCCCTTCTGGTTTTGCTGCAAGCTCTGTTGGCCCTTCACGAGACACTGACTCTATTTCTTCATTCATTAACTTCTTCTCCTCTATCTCTGAATCCTAAGTAAATACCCTTCTTTGCACCACCAAGCCCCTGACTTAACTTCTTATGACTTCTCCATGTCCATCTTAACTGTTAACTGGCCAAGCCTGTTTTCTCTTTAAAGCTCCCCAACTGGTTCTCCTTCTATAATATTTTCTTATCTTCAAGAATATATCCCCCTTCTCAAAAAATCATCAGTCCATCTAATGGCCTTGCTAACTCTAGATCCGTCTCCCTGCTTCGCTTCCTCGTCAACGTTCTTGAATAACTTGCTCTCTCCAAACTCTTTATATTTCTTCATGTCCACCATCATGTTTCTCCTGTTCAATCTGGATTTCGTTCTGGCCATTCCACTGAATTTGCTCTCTTTTCAGCCTCCAATTTTCTTATTCAATATCATCACAATAAACAATTCTCTATCATGTTTCTTCGTGATCTTTTGCGTTGCTTTCCTCATGCTGGGTTATTCTATTCTGCTTCACAATGCTTTTGGTTTCAACTATTCTGTCCTTTCTAGGCTTTCTTCATACCTGTCTGTCTGCAGAACTTTACTTTTTCCTGCTCTTTCCTCCTTTCATGTGCCACCTCTAGTCTTTTTCCTCCAACAGCCATCCCTTTCTTATAATCAGTCTATAACCTCAGTTTTACATTCAAATCCTACCTTGACTTTGCTCCTCCGATTGCCTCTGTTTTCAGGAGCGGCTGCTGGTACATTGAAGTGGTGGGGTTAACACAAAAAATAGAAATAAAAAAGAAATAAAACTGCACTTACCTGCTCCGACCCCCGTTGCTTTCCTCCTGATCCTTACGTCTATGTAAGGAAACTGCTGCACAATGAGCAGGCTCCCATCTCCCAATCCCAGCGCTGCTCACATGCATTCCCAGCATGTAAGCAGCTCTGGGATTGGTCTAAGTTCTGTGGTTCGGCGCTCAGACTTGGACTGGGGGCCTGTGGTGGTTTCTCCACCCAGCTGTACAACACAGCTAGGTGGAGAATGGCTAAATGCGCATGCCTGTATGGTCGGCCCTCTGGGGCTCGCCAAACCATCATGCGCATTTAGCAGTGCCCACCACTCCCTCCGCCTCCCTGGTGCTGCAGCTGCAGAGTCACTGTGGCTGTCCCCGTCCCTCCCTCGGCTAGGCTGGCAGGATGCAAAATATAATGATAATAAAAACGTTTTATTATAATTTTATTTGTCCTTGCCTCTGCTGGCTTTCAGCAGTGGGGCGATGCTCCTGCATCATAACGGAGGAGCCACCCCTATCTGTTTTCAATTCCTTGACCTTTGAAGTATCTACAAAATTAAACATCTTACCACTTTTCTTCCTTTAAACTGCTTCTTTAAAACCTTGTCTTGTTTTGCATCAACTATTGTTCTTCTCTCTGTGTGGGTTTGCCTAAACACCTTACCATTCCTCTGCAGCGCATACACAATGCCTTACCCCACCTTCTTTTTGAACGTGCACTTAACTTGCACTCTTCTTACTAGCAGCAACTACAATAGTTACCTTTGTTATTACAATATATACGTCACTTACTATGTATTGTCTTTAAATGCTATCACTTCTGGCACATCTTTGCATGTCTTCTCTAATCTCACCCTATGTTCCCAGATATCCTTCAGTCTGCCTCTGCATGTCTGCTATCTATAACCCTTCCTCTGTGCACTCCTTGTTTTCGTTCATTTAGATACAGGCTTCCTTACTATATAACCAGCTTCCTCGGACTGTAATATCAGCAACTACTTTGTTATTGTTTAAAGCTTTGCCTGTGGCTTGATTGTGTGTTTTCATGCATCTGTACTATCACTGTATACAGTGCTTTGGGTACAAGCACTATAAGAAACTAAAAAAACTAAAATATATATATAATAGACTGTTGACAGGGAGGTTTAAAACATCTATCATAGAGAGCCAACTCCCGGATTTTAATTATAAAAATTAAAAAAACTCGCTACCAGAAACCTTATAACATATCATATATATGAAAGAAATCCTTTCTAAAATAACAAACATAAAATACATTTTTAGAGAAAAGAAATCTGAAACCTGAATTTTCATATATCACTCACAAGAGCTTTATCAAAGAAAGGTAAATACTGGAAACCCTGAAAAGAATTATAATACTCATTTCAAAATGTGAAAAAAATAATTACTCTTTAAGTGGAAAGGTCCATACTGCTCTTTTTGGAACCCCTGATTCAAAGTTTTTGTCATAAAATGAGTGAAAGTTTCAGTCATTTTAACTTTCTAATACTAAATGAATACCATTGCTTTCAACCGCTTTTAAACAAAATTTGATGTAGTACAGAATAACCCTTTTATAGGAATTTTGGAGGAATGTAGATTATTTAAAAAGGTGAAGTACTTTGCTTCACTTTTAATAGCATTTTAAATAATGACTTGTAAAACATGGCATTTTGACTATTTCTGTTGTTGACTTTATGTCTAAACATTTTAACATTATAGGATATGGGGGAACAGTTCTCTTAACAATCAATACCTCTGATAACTAATAAAGGAACACTTATTTCAAGTACCTTCTAAATTTTTATTAGGAAGGGGTTGCAATACCTATTTTATGAGTTGGACAATCTTTTCCAACTCAGAAATCAGCTTTATTCTTTCTTCTCTATGTCATTCCCTACTTTGTCCCCTTCCCTTGGAAATGGCTTCCCAAATTTACACAAAGCTCGTTGTGCTCTATTCTTCTTCTTTCCCTATTCCTTTTTTATTATGTATGGAACACCTCCCTAAGTAATGTTGAATTGTTACATGTCACTGTATCAAACATTGGAGATTCCATTCTTTGGCGGGTAGAGTTCATTCTGCTACTGCAGGTTGGTGGTGCAATGCTCTGTACTTATTGGGAAAAAAACCTTTCTCACTGTTAGACTTCATGGATTATTTAAAGCAGAACTTAATAATAATGACAATTTGAGCCCTGTAGGGGATAGGACACAGAAGCACTGCCAACACCCCAAGCACTCACTTTCAGGGCCCTGCACCATCTTGTAAATAGGGGCTACACTTAGATACTCAGTGTACAAGTGTATTGAAGATCAAGGGTAGGAGTGGCTACAATATACTTTTTATTGAAAATAACAAACCTACCTAGTGACATGGAGGTGGAAAGGGATATTGGTCTGCCGCCTGGTAGAAACTTCATTTATGTATCTTGAACCTGGGTCGTGATTCTTTTGAGAACCTAGATCTGCACCTTGTGCAAAGCTCGTCTCTTTGTGTAGGCTCCATCCGAATGCAATGACATCAACAAAGAGGTGTGATCGTCCACAGAAGACTGCATTGCTGATTGAACACATAGACTTCTCCAAAAGAGACATATCACCTTCTATGGACATACAGTCCTTCTAGGAAGCTGGACTGCTTACCAGCAGAGCAATTAGAACACATTACTCATAAACACTGTGACATCATTGTGGTGCGTAGCCAATATCTTGGTGAAGTCTAATGCTACTGGCGCAGAGCAAACTTGCCCTGATCCTTACAAGTCACAAAAACCAAATGCTAAATGATACCTGACACACAAACTGAATGTGCGCTTTAAACATGAGACTTACTTGTTATAATGATTCATGCACATGTTGCATCTGACACTACTGTTGCAGAGGGTCTTTACTGCAGAATTGAATGTTTTTCATATAAAATGTTTACTAATTTTGAAAGAAATATATTTGATTTTTAACTTATGAACCGTCTTCACTATATTAGAAATGCATATAAAATAAATGAAATAGAAATAATCGATTGATGATGATAAGTAATGTGACTGACATGAAATAATAAAATGTATAATCTGTGTTACCATTAAAAGGTCATAATATTTGCTACATTACAATTATGAATATTAGTAATGTGTAGTTTACTTCAAACCATCCTCTTTACCTGATTGTGGAAGCCTTATTCATGATTCCTAAACATGTGCTATACTGTCTGTGTAATTGATAGGAACTTTGTTCTTAGCTCTCACTGATCCCTTTACGTGTACTATTCTAGCACAAGTCAAAAGACAAAGGTTGTTCAATGTATGTATTTGTGTTGCATGTATATACTTTCAAAGTAGTTCTTAGTCATACATACTATTGTGCAATTTGATTATTCATTATATGCTGATTGAATATGAACTAAAAATACTAAGAAATAATATATTCATATATGTTTAAATGGGCGCACGCATATTTAATGTACACCATTGATTTAATGCCTTAAATTAGCATCCTGCTCTGGTATTCTTGTAAAATATTGGTTTTACGACATGGATTATAGAGTGAACTAAAAGCGCATTAATTACATATAATAGACTACAAATGTTGTTCAACTCAAATACAGCCTTATGCAATTCTTTTTGGTACACGCTGGAAGATGAACCTTGTCCCCTAAAATACTTATCTGTTTATGACATGCAGTTGATAGACCCCAGTATTAAAAGGTCTTTACACTGATACTCGATTCTTATCTTCTGAGATGCAACTTTGGAACCTCAAGCTGATATGAGGAATTTCTATTGCTAAGCAATTTTGTATGAAGTCACGTAAGCTCTGCTTTGAGTTGTGTATAAATATGCAGAGCAAATGTTGATCCAGGCTCATTCTACTGCTCGCCAGAGTGCGAGTTGTATGTTGTTCCCGCTAGCGTAATAAATGGCTTAAAAAGTCTGCCTCCAACTCCTCGCACTTTAATTTGTTACTGAAAGAGTAAACATTTAGTTTTCTCAAATGGCGACTCCGCCGGGACCTCTACTTGGGACATCCAACAGCTCTTGAGTATGTGGGTGAGGGGACCAATCTGAGACTGAATGATTGCTGGGGCCCCAATAAACAAGAGACCTGTTTCTCACAGCTGCCATCTGATGTTTCAAACCAGCATCCCTCAGCATCAGGATTTCCCCGGCAGAGGTCCCAGACCTGATTGATTGCAGACTGACACATTTGTCCAAAGTGCGGAGAGACGGACGCCACCACATTAACTTGGTGAGGTTGTTCTAAATGCATGCTTGCGCAATTGATTGAATTGAAGAGACAATTGTCATTTTGGGAGATTGGGATTAGTAGTTTTCTCATTTATTGAGGGTCTTCAATTTTAGGGGACAATGAGTAAACTAAGGAAATGCATTTCTCATTGTTATTGCTGTTTTGGAAGTCCATATTTGGACAAATTGCTCCACTCCCCACCCCAAATCGAAGGATGTAGGTGATATTTGGGGTGAATCTTTGGAATAGATTTTTTTGGGGTATAAAATATACAAAGAAGAATTAAGATTTGAGAGGGCTGCTGGACGGCTCCTTTGATTTAAACAAAAATACAGTATTTACAACAATGTTTTTTTTAGGTAAAAAAGAAGGGAGATAAAGAAAAAAATGAGACAGGAAATATGGGAAAACTTTCACAAATATGAAAAGTATGCACCACATTAGCAGGGCTTGGAAACAGTCCACTCGCAATGTCGAGCAAGATTAAATATGGACAAGATATTTTAGGGATTACCATAGCAAGCTGACAACAGGTGTGCTGCTTACTCAGCAAACCGAATGAGAAAAAAACAAAGCTTTTAAATATTGTTGTCTTGCAACATTTGCTACGCTTTCGGAAAAAGAGGTCAAAAGTCAGTTTGTTTTCAGTGACTGAAGTTAAAGGATTTTGTAAAGTGAACTGTGTAACAATTGCACTGTGCAAAGCATGTGAAATGAACGGTTCAAACATTTCAAATATGCTTCACTAATTATGAAGACACACTTTTGTAATTTTGTGGTTAAAATAAAAATCTTTTTATAGGATGAAAACAAATTAAATGTCTTTGCTTGGTGATCTGCAAATGTTAGGTATTTTTGCTGAATGACGATTTCCAAACATTGTTTGTGCACAGTGTATTTTTTATCAGTAAGACTACATGTTGCTGGGAAAT
>NW_028249670.1:0-52020 GCF_964263255.1 Lissotriton vulgaris | reverse complement strand
TTAGACCTGTCAGCCTTAGGGTGGTCTTCCCCATTTTTTTTCGCTTCTGCCTCATTTTTCCCACCTACTTTTTTGTTGGCCTTAGGTCTCTGGGCACCTTCCCATTGCTTATCAATGCTAAGGTGCAGATGCTCTCTTCCCCTAACATGGCTACCACTGACCACTGCTACTGCAGCGTGATCTTTATAGGCGCACAATAGTAGCCAGGAGCTGGCTGGAACCCTTAAACATTGTTGCAATACCAGCCTGCCCATAGCTAGAGTGAGGAAGCTCCTGGAACCTTCCAGAATAGGGGAGTGGACACCAACTGCCACTGCCAACTGACGCTATAAAAGGAAAGGGAGGGAAACTTTCTAGTCAGTTGGGGCATCACTGATCTGGTGGACCCTACGCAGGAGACTTAGGTGGTAGGGCCTAGTCAGGAACCTATACCACTGGGGGTGACAGGGTTTAGGCGCTGCCCACCAACCTGTGTGAGGAACACTGAACTAGCCCACTGATCTGGCCCAGCGGGAGGGGAACCCAGGGACCACCTGAAGTGATCTGCTGAGGAAACTTGACAAGCCTTCAACTCAAACCCCCCCTCTCTTAAAGTAACTTCTACCATGGGCGTAGGAACCAGCTAGCGCCAAGAAGACCTTCTCACTGCCCAAAGGACTGGTGGGGAATAAACCAGGTATTGGCTCTGTGTCACTCTCTGCGATCCCTGCCTTTACGTGGGTCCCCCCTGCTGTTCTGCCACTGTCGCTTGGCCTGTCCTTGGCTATCTGACCTGCAACTCTGTCTGATTCCCCTATCCAGCGCTTTTCCATGGTGGCCCTGAGTAGCGCTGTGAACTGCTGACTGGCAAGCGCTGTGCCCCCCTGAAAAGCGCTGTGAACTGTTGACTGGCAATCGCTGTGCCCCCCTGAGAAGCACTACTGCGTGGAGACCCTCAGTGGCCCCAAAGAGAGCTGCCCGAGGCGCGATCGTGAATTGCCCCCAAAGTTCTAAGAGGACCAAGCAATTTAGCTACCAGGTGCTTCTCAGCTGTGCCCCCCCCTTTTCGTGCTTTCCACCGAGTGCGCCCCTGAACTTACTGCTTCAGACCAGGGCCCTCTGAGCCTCGCCTTCATTGTCGCGGCCCGGCGCTTTCCCCTCGGCGGCCCCCGGAGCCAGGAGTGGGCCACCGTGAAATCTTGTCAGGCCGCAGTAGGCCTTGCAAGGTCTGGAGCCTGGATCTGGCATCATGTGACGGGGTCGCCCGTGTTGACTCCGCCTCGCTGGTGCTGATTGAGTCCCTGTGCTGTGCTCCGCGAGCCTCTCTGCTATTGGTGGTCGCTGGGCGCCTGGGCCTCCCATTGGTTCCCAGTCCCTGCAGGCACTGAGGGAGGACTGGGACCGGCTCCGACACCTGCGTGGGGGGGCTCGCGAAGAATACCGGAGGCCCCGCCTGTCCCCGACTTCACCGGAGAGCGCAGTAGTGAGAGAGCGCCTCCGGGTATCATCCCCAGCGTGCTGAACCTCCGCAAGGGCCCGAGAAGGCGCCGAAGAAGTAAGGTAAACCCCCGGGGAGGCTCCAAGACCGCCCTCCCCGCTGGAGACTGTAGTTGGGCCCCGTTGGCCCCGATAAGTACTGTGGACTGGGCCGGAGCCCTGTGTCGTTTGAGGAGCCCTCCAGGGGGCTCTTGTGACTATCCCTAGGGAAAAGTTAACTCCTTAGTAGGGGAAAGGTTATTCTGTTATGGTGGCCTGATTGTTTTTAGAATTGTCATGCTTAGCTCCTGAGAGTAATGTCCTGCCTATTCTGACCAAAAGGAATGCTCATTCTGCCGGCAGGAAAGGTTATTAGTGCCTGTTGCCCATCTAATGAACTGTTGGAGTTTACCTAAAAGAAACGCTTATTTCTAAATGTTGAACTGCTTTATTCCAGCCTTGTGAAATGCATTACATTTGCTGATAAATGGCTTATCTTTGCAGCTAAGAAATGTTTACCCCCCAGTGATTGACACACCGATTCCTGCAGCGACGAAGTGACTCCTGCAGAGTAATAAAATGTTATTTAAATGTCTTAAAAGGGAATTCCTTGCAGGTGCTGACTAGGAGCAAGGCTGTTACCAGGCCTACAGTTATTTAATATTTAATATGTATTTATTTAAGTATTTATGGCCAAGAAATGGAAAGCATGTGTTTTTAAGGGAAAGCAATGAGTTAATGCTGCTGTGATTTTTGACTGCCCTGATTCTGATCCCAGATAAAACTTATTTATTTGAATCAAGCATTCTGGTGTGGACTCAGTCTTTGCGTGCACTTATTGTCTCAGTAGATGTGTGTGGTATAGTCACTTAACACCTAAGCTTCGGGTGCCTGCCTGCTCGATCCATGCGACCCCCCATGGGACCTGGCGAACCCAGTTCCTACATTTTGGTGGCGAGCGGTGGGATTCAGGACCTGTGACTATACAGCACCCTCCAGTGGGACAGAGTGCGCTGCAATTAGACTAGACACCTATCGTGCATGCAAGCCTACTCAAGTGAACCCCATTGTCTAACCTGAGTGTGTAGAGACCTGTTGTGACCCAAACCTGTTACCTACATCCTAGTATCCTTCCTTTATTTAGCTAGGTTCCCACCTGTCAAAATGGAGTTCCAGCTGGCCAACCTTGAAGAGTATACGGTGTTGCAGTTAAGGGAATTTTGTCAGGGGATGGGGTGCAGGTTGGGCGGAGAGCCGCAAAGTAGGAACTCCGTACTGCCTTGAGGGCAAGGGTAGGAGCCCAGCCAGAGGGGAGAGGGAATGGGGGCAGGAGGGGCAGGACACACCAGGGGAAGCGGCCACCCAAGAAGAGCTAGACCTACTGGGTATTGAAGTTACCGAAAATGTGTTGCCAGGAAGATGTTCCAGGGCAGGCAGTAGTGGATCTAGAAGGAGTGTGTCGTCAGAAGAATATGAGGACAGGAGGGAGGAGAGGCAATTGAGATGGGAGCTTGCCAAGTTAGAGCACGAGAGGGAGAGAGAAAGATTAGCTTTGGAAGAGAGGAAGATGGCACACGAGCTTCAGCTTAAGGACTTGGAGCTGAGAGTAAGCATGAGCGGATTTTGCGGATTGGCAATCCGCGAATTTTGCGGATTTGCGGATTCGCAATCCGCAAAATCCGCGAATTCCCGCAAATTTGCGGATTTTTTTTTTTTGTGTTCGCCCGTGTTTCTGCCAGTTCGCGAGGGTTTTTACAATTTCGCAATTTGCGAACTTACCTGTCGGGTCGCAAGTTTTGCGAACTTGTTGTTTCTACGTGTCCAGCCTGTTTGGGACACTCTTCTTCATCACTGCCACTCTCTGTCACCACTGCCACTCTCTGACTACTCATGCCACCCTCTGGCCCACCCATGCCACCCTCTGTTTCATCACCACACCCTCTGGTTGTCCAGTGTACATTATTTTCGGCAAAGCAAAGCACACCTTCCCTGCCTCAAGTGACCTGAATTAATTTGGGGCTGATTAATGTGTCACAGAATATTTTTTTAGCTGGCACCTGCTTCCTTAGTGCGCCCTGATTAGTGATCTTTTGCACTTGCTAAGTGCTTTCATTGTTGCAAAATTAGTTACAACACCTGCCCTGCCCCAACTGACAATAATGAATTAGGGGCTGATTAATGGATTTTAACTTCCAGCCTGGCTCCTGCTTGTCTCCCTTAGCTGTAATTCAGGACCTTTGTGGCATATGTGTAACTATTCTGAGGTTCAGAGCAGGGTCACATAATAGTTTCAACTGGCAACTGAACTCTGGAGGGGCCCCTCAGGAAGCACTACAGGAAATGGCTACTAATGATGTGCCTGAACTTTTGAACCTGGTAAGTAGTTACTTTCAGTTTTGCTAAGATCGTATTTCTGCAATTTTGCACTTATTCGCGGGGCGCGAACTCACGCGAACAGTGCGAGCAGCGCGAGCAAAATCCGCTGCTCGCGGATTTGGCGGGAAATTCGCAAATCTCGCGGATTGCGGATTTCCCGAAAATCCGCAAAATCCGCGAGCGTAACGGATTTTCCGCCCATGCTTAGCTGAGAGCTTTGCAATTGAGTGTGCCAGGAAGTCCCAATGGTGGTAGCATACCAGGGGCTCAACAAGAGCCTAGGTTTTGGTTACTCAAGGAGTTGATAGTGAGCTACACTCAGGGGGATGATATCGCCAAATTGTTGGAGGCATATGAAGTGGCCTTGATAGCCCATGGGGTGCCCGAGAAATACTGGGGAGGTTGCCTGTATCATGACATACCTCCCAATGTCAGGGACACCCTCCTGTACCTTGATAAGGCAGATCAGTTCAGATATTCCCCCATGAAGGAGGAGCCCCTTAAAAAGTTTAGCCTCAACCCCGAAAGGTATCGCCAGAAGTTCCGTGGCAGCCATGAGCTGTCCACGTAGAATTGGATGGATTTTTTTGATTATGCCCGTAAGGCTCTGATGGTTGGGTGCGTGGCAGCGAGGTGCAAGATTATGAGGGCCTATACAATCTATTTTTGAGAGAGCATCTCTTGGATAAGTGTTTTCCGGAGCTGCACCAACATCTGGTGGACCGCAAGCTGACTGATCCCCGTGAGCTTGCGGAGGAGGCGTATACTTGGGTTAGCACCCGGGTGTCACACAAAGGCCCAGGGGGAGATGGCCCGAAAGGCGGACAGGGCGTCCCCCGGAAGAAAGAGGGGGGAGATAAAAAGAAGGAGTTCTCATGAGGCCCACAAACCAGACAGTTTGGGAAAGGAGTAGGTACCCCACCTCATTCCAGTTCCCCAAAGCCCACTTACCCTGACAAGAGTTAGCAGCCAAGAATTATTCGGTGCTACGAATGTGGGGAGGTTGGACACTACAAGGGGGATCCCCAGTGTCGCAAGAGACCTCCAGCCCCCACAGGTGGCAAGAGTCCCAGGGTGGCGAGTGTAGCGCTTGGGGTGGAGCTGCCCCTAGATAGGGAAGAGGAGTGGACAGGCCTGACCCTGGTTTCACTTGGGGACAGAGAGATGGTCCCAGTGACGTCCTTACCATCGAACACTGCTAAGTACCAGCAGAGGGTGAAGGTTTACGGGGAGGAGGTGGAGGCTCTGAGGGACACAGGTGCCAGTATGACCACCGTAGTGAGGCGGCTGGTGTCCCCTGAGCATGTCGTACCTGATGTATTCCAACCGGCCGTGTTGGCTGATGGCACTCTGAGCTACTATCCTGCGGCTCAGGTTCCCTTCGAGTGGGGAGGAGTGAAAGGCCCGTTGAGAGTTGCGATAAGTCCTGCCTTGCCTGTGGACTGTCTGCTAGGAAACGACCTGGAACATACCGCCTGGAAGGAAGTGTAGTTTAAGGCCCACACTGAGATGCTGGGGTTACCAGGATGGACTTGCGTGGTCACGCGGTCCATGGATGCCCGGCAAGGAGCCCAACCCGGGTTGGAGCCTGAGACAACATCCCAACCCAATGCTGGTCCTGAGAATGTTGTGGAGGACACACCCCGTGTGATGGATGGGGAGCCTGTGGAGGTAGCCCCGGAGTCCGCATAGGTGGAGGTTGTTCCCGTGGGGGACTTGCCGACCCTTGCCGGGTGGCATGTGGAAGGAGGTCCTACCCGGGAGGAATTCTATCGGGCGTAGAAGGAGTGCCCCATGCTTGAAGGCATGCAGCGACAGGCTGAAGCCCAAGCGACTGATCAGGAGACCAGCAGTTTTCACGTGTACTGGGAGGATGGCCTCTTTTACAGTGAGCCTAAGGTTCCGGTGCATGGATCCTCGAGGGCCTTAGTGGTCCCCCAATGCTACCGGGCCTTCTTATTGGAATTGGCGCATGAAATTCCTTTGGCTGGACACCTGGGCCGGACACCTGGGCCAGGACAAAACCTTTGCGCGGTTGGTCCCACATTTTTATTGGCCCAGGAGGAGGGTTGCCTCTGACACCTACTGCAAAACCTGCAGGACTTGCCAGGCCAGTGGCAAGACTGGGACTAAAGTGAAGGTCCCTTTAGAACCGCTCCCGGTGGTTGGGACCCCTTTTGAGCGGGTCGGAATCGACATCGTTGGGCCGTTGGACCATCCGACCTCTGCGGGACACCGGTTCAGCTTGGTGTTAGCAGACCACGCCACTCGGTACCCGGAGGCTATTCCTCTGAGGACCGTCACTGTACCTGTGGTGGCGCGGGCCCTGATGGGGATATTTACCAGAGTGGGATTCCCCAAGGTCGTGGTGTCAGACAGGGGCACGAACTTCATGTCAGCCTACATGCAGGCCATGTGGAAGGAGTGTGGAGTGACCTACCGGTTCTCCACTCCTTACCACCCCAAGACTAACGGGTTCCTTGAGCGCTTCAACAAGACTTTGAAGGGGATGATCCGGAGCCTGCCAGAGGACTTGAGACAGAAATGGGACATCCTCCTCCCTTGCCTGTTGTTTTCGTACCACGAGGTGCCACAGAAGGGAGTCGGGTTCAGCCCCTTTGTACTGCTCTATGGCCATCCCGTTAGGGGGCCCCTCAGCCTTGTCAAGGAGGGGTGGGAGAAGACTTCGATAAAGCTTCTCCATGATGTCGTCAGCTACATGCTGGCATTCCGCAGCCAGATGGCCAAGCTGTGGAAGGAAGCCTCAGACAACTTGGAGGCTAGCCAAGCCGTCATGAAGGAGTGGTTTGATCTCAACGCTCGGACGGTGGAGTTGGACGCTGGACAGAAGGTGCGGGTCATGGAGCCTGGGGAGCTTAGTGCCCTCCAGGACCTGTGGACTGGTCTGTACGAAATTGGGAAGCGTCGAGGCCAGTCTACCTATGTCGTGGACCTAAAGCCCCATCGGGTGCTCCACGTCAACCGCCTGAAGCCTCACCATGAGCGATCTGAGCTTGCTCTCCTCATGGTGACGGATGGGAGCGAGGAGGAGGAGAGTGAGCCTCTTCCTGACCTTCTGGCGGCCCAGGAGAAGGATGGTTCAGTGGAGGAAGTTGTCCTCTCCCCATCCTTGACCCCAGAACAACAGCGGGACTGTCGCCAGGTGTTGGAGCAGTACGCCTCGTTGTTCTCCCTCATGCCTGGAATTACACATCTGTGTACCCATGATGTGGACACAGGGGACAGTCCGCCTGTAAAAACCAAGTCTTACCAGCTGTCCGATAAAGTCAAGAACAGCATCCAGGGTGAGGTGGCCAAAATGCTGGAGCTGGGGGCGATCGAACCTTCCAGCATCCCTTGGGCTAGTCCGGTTGTGTTGGTGCCGAAAGCGGCCCCACACCAGAACTTTGGTTCTGTGTGGACTATCGGGGATTAAACTTTGTCACCAAGACAGGCGCTCACCCGATCCCACGGGCAGATGAGCTGATTGACCGGCTGGGAGCAGCCCAGTACCTCAGCACCATTGATCTGACATCAGGGTAGTGGCAGATTGCCATGGCCGATGGAGCCAAGGAGAAAACAGCGTTCTCCATCCACGAGGGCCACTTTCAATTTAGAGTGATGCCCTTCGGGCTCAAGAATGCTCCGGCCACTTTCCAGCGGTTGGTGAACCAGGCACTGTCTGGCCTGGAGTCCTTCTCAGTGGCGTACCTGGAAGACATAGCTGTCTTCAGTAGCACCTGGGAGGACCATCTACAGCATCTCCAGGAGGTGCTGCAGTCCTTGCAACGTGCTGGCCTGACCATCAAGGCTAGCAAGTGCCAGATTGGACAGGGATCTGTCGTCTACCTGGGACACCTGGTGGGCGGGGGTAAAATGCAACCCCTCCAGGCCAAAATTGAGACCATCTTGGCCTGGGAGCCCCCCAAAACCCGGACTGAGGTCCGAGCTTTCCTCGCCTCACTGGCTATTACCGCCGGTTCATCAAGGGGCATAGTACCATCGTAGCCCCCTTGACTGAGTTGATGTCCAAGAAGCAGCCGCGAAAAGTGATCTGGACGGCTGCCTGCCAAGAGGCATTCGAAACACTGAAGCACGCGATGTGCCTGTCCTGACATGGTTTTTGGCTCTATTTCGGAGTGATGATGACTTTAAGCTTGATAACATCTATAATCTGTATTCTTGCTTTGTGTTGGTCCTTTAAGCCCTTTTTCCCAGACCTATAAGCATAAACTAGAGGATAGCTGCTTAATATAATGATAGATCCCTTATTCTTAACTCTAATCCATCTATTGCCTATTGGCTTTGACATAATTATGTGTCCTTTCATCATCCTGCCTATAGTAGAGGGTGGATCCTGTAGTCCTGACTTTATATTACATATTGGTATGGTTTGTGTAGGTACTTTGACAGAGCTAAGTGTTATAACATCCTTCTCAGGCCTACAAGGCCCAGAACTAGAGAGACTCCATTTTGCTTTCTGTCCCTGCAGAACTGAGATGCTTGCAGGGTAAAGGTAATGTTTTAGTTTTGAACTGTTGTTCGTCCTAAGCGAACCGGAGAGAACCGGCCAGAGCTGAATCTAATCAAGAAGTGTCCCTGGGCTCAGGTCTCTAGACGAAACAAGCAGCTGATCACTGTGGGAGCGTCTAGAGCAAGGAGCCTGGTGCATGGACCTGGTGGGAGGAGGCTACTGGCTGGAACTTTCCACTAGAGGAGAGGATTCCATATTAGCGAATTGCAGGAGAGGAGGGGTGTCAGTTTGGTTCTTGAAGAGAGAGGCAGTAGGATGGTTGCTGGAGCTGAAGAGTTCAGTTCAGTTCAATAGTTTTTCTGGAATGGAGAGAGAAGGCAGATAATTGCTGAAGCTGGAGAGAGCAGTCATATGAACAAAGTTGGAACTATCAGCTGGAGATGCCAGTTTATCAGAATGCATTAAGGCAGTTACCAGTCAGATGAAGGAGCTGAAGCTGCCAGCTGGAGCAGTTGAGCCAGAGGAGTGAAGCTGTAGTGACGGAGGGAGAGAGAGAGAGCCCTGATTCCACCAGAGAGAGAGAGAAACATTCCTTCTAATTAAGCATGGGCGGAAAATCCGTTACGCTCGCGGATTTTGCGGATTTTCGGTAAATTCGCAATCCGCGAGATTCGCGAATTCCCCGCAAAATCCGCAAATCCGCGAGCAGCGGATTTTATGGCTTGCTCGCACTGTTCGTGTGAGTTCGCGGCTTCCCAGTTCAACTTCGCGCCCCGCGAATAAGCGCTAAATTGCAGAAACACGATCTTAGCAAAACTGAAACTACTTACCAGGTTCAAAAGTTCAAGCACATCATTTGTAGCCATTTCCTGTAGTGCTTCCTGAGAGGCCCCTCCAGAGTTCAGTTGCCTACTTGCAACTATTATGGGACCCTGCTCTGACCCTCAGAATAGTTACACAAAGGTCCTGAATTACAGCTAAGGCAGACAAGCGGGAGCCAGGCTGGAAGTTCAAATCCAGTGACACATTAATCAGCCCCTAATTCATTATTGTCAGTTGGGGCAGGGCAGGGGTTGTAACTAATTTTGCAACAATGAAAGCACTTAGCAAGTGCAAAAGATCACTAATCAGGAAGCACTAAGGAAGCAGGTGCCAGCTAAAAAAATATTCTGTGACACATTAATCAGCCCCAAATTAATTCAGGTCACTTGAGGCAGGGAAGGTGTGCTTTGCTTTGCCACAATAATGTACACTGGACAACCAGAGGGTGCTGTGATGAAACAGAGGGTGGCATGGGTGGGCCAGAGGGTGGCATGAGAGGTCAGAGAGTGGCAGTGGTGACAGAGAGTGGCAGTGATGAAGAAGAGTGTCCCAAACAGGCTGGACACGTAGAAACAACAAGTTCGCAAAACTTGCGACCCGACAGGTAAGTTCGCGTTTGCGAAATTGTACAAAACCCTCGCAAACTGGCAGAAACCCGCGCGAACACAAAAAAAAAATCCACAAATTTGCGAGAATTTGCGGATTTTGCGGATTGCGAGTTCGCAAATCCGCAAAATTCGCGAACGCGAGATTCGCAAAATTCGCCCATGCTTACTTCTAATAGGTGAGGTAGTCTGAACTCATTTGCTTTACACTTACACCTTAATCTTGTCTTTTATTTCCTAGGCTATTGTATTGCTAATCCTTTTCCTTTCAGCAGTGTCACAGTTCCTGTTAGTTACATGTGGATGTGGTATATTAATAGAGCTTTGCAGAGACTCCGCAGATCTGTGTATGTGTCTATTCCCATTTTATTGTTATTGTAATAAAGATACCCCAGTTCTTAGTGAACCAGCATGTGCCTCGTATTCTTGTTCAATCAGGGTAACCTGTTCTTCTAGTCAGGCATTGTTTTCATGAACGGATGTAATTCCCGGTCAGGTAAGTAGTGACTGAGCAATGAGGGAGAGAGGGGCCCCTTGAGGAGGAGAATAGATTGTACATCATCTAATTTGGTAAACTGTTGTGTGCTATAATATTGTAGTATCATATCCCGAGTAGCCAATGAGAGATTCCTTCCAAAGGTATTCATAGGAAAGTGATCGTCGTTGGTAAGCGGCGTTTATGAGAACACCAGGCGGGAAACTGGTGTGTAGGTCCGCCGGATTGTGGATCGGGTTGTGAGTGAGAGAACACCAGGGAGGAAACTGGTGTGTAGATCCGCTGGATTGTGGATCAGGCTGTGAGTGAGAGAACACCAGGGAGGACACTGGTGTGTAGGCACACAGGATTGCGGATGTGCCGAGCGAGAACTGACTATGGTCAGTGTGTAATGGTAAATAATCAGAACTGCCCCAGGGTAGATTAGTCTGGACCCATGTGGTCGCGAGACTATGAGGTATGAGTGTGGTGTAGGGCATGGACGTCCTTAGTAATCAGTGAGTATTCCTAGTAATCCCTATAGATTTAGTGGTGTTTCTGATGATATGAGCTTGTATATTGCAAGTTCCCCATCCTCAGGTAGGTACCCAGCTGCCTGGACAGATGGGTCCTGAGGAGGGAGGTGGTTACGTTCCGGCTGGGTTGGAGGTGCTCTGAGGAGCTGATCCTATCTGGTCTGAGAATCCGGCCGTTACAGTGCCCCGCTCCAGTGCTTGCAACACCTGATTTCACAAAGGAATTCATCATGCAGACGGACGCCTCTGAGCATGGCATAGGCGCTGTGCTTTCGCAACTCAACAATGATGGCCAAGACCAACCGGTTGCCTTTATCTCCAGAAGACTCCTCCCCCGGGAACGGCAATGGAGTACCATCGAGCGGGAAGCCTTCACTGTGGTCTGGGACTTGAACAAGTTGAGGCCATACCTGTTTGGCTCTCACTTCCTGATTCAAACCGAACACCGACCCCTTCGCTGGCTCATGCAGATGAGAGGCGAAAACCCCAAATTGCTAAGGTGGTCCATTTCCCTACAGGGGATGGACTTTCAGGTGAAACATCGACCCGGAGTTGACCACGCCAATGTTGACGGTCTGTCCCGGTTTTTCCGCCTTAGTGACGAGAACTCCCTAGAGGTTGGGTTGCTCTCCCCACTTTAAGCTTGGGGGGGACGCATGTTAGACCTGTCAGCCTTAGGGTGGTCATCCCCATTTGTTTTTGCTTTTGCCTCATTTTTCCCACCTACTGTTTTGTTGGCCTTAGGTCTCTGGGCACCTTCCCACTGCTTATCAATGCTAAGGTGCAGGTGCTCTCTTCCCCTAACATGGCTGCCACTGACCCCTGCTACTGAAGCGTGATCTTTATAGGCACACTCTTGTAGCCAGGAGCTGGCTGGAACCCTTAAACATTGTTGCAATACCAGCCTGCCAGCCTGCCCATAGCTAGAGTGAGGAAGCTCCTAGAACCTTCCAGAATAGGGGAGTGGACACCAACTGCCACTGCCAACTGCCAACTGACGCTATGAAAGGAAAGGGAGAGAAACTTTCTAGTCAGTTGGGGCATCACTGACCTGGGGGACCCTACGTAGGAGACTTAGGCGGTAGGGCCTAGTCAGGAACCTATACAACTGGGGGTGACAGGGTTTAGGCGCTGCCCACCAAGCTGTGTGAGGAACACTGAACTAGCCCACTGATCTGGCCCAGCGGAAGGGGAACCCAGGGACCACCTGAAGTGATCTGCGGGGGAAACTTGACAAAGCCTTCAACTCAAACCCCCCCCCCTCTCTTCAAGTAACTTCTACCAAGGGCGTAGGAACCAGCTAGCGCCAAGAAGACCTTCCCACTGCCCACAGGACTGGTGGGGAATCAACCAGGTATTGGCGCTGTGTCACTCCCTGCGCTCCCTACCTTCACCTGGGTCCCCCCTGCTGTTCTGCCACTGTCGCGTGGCCTGTCCTGGGCTATCTGACCTGCAACTCTGTCTGATTACCCTATCCAGCGCTTTCCTATGGTGCCCCTGAGTAGCGCTGTGAACTGCTGACTGGCAAGCGCAGTGCCCCCCTGTAAAGCGCTGTGAACTGTTGACTGGCAAGCGCAGTGCCCCCCTGAGAAGCATTACTGCGTGGAGACCCTCGGTGGTCCCATAGAGAGCTGCCCGAGGCGCGATGGCGAATTGCCCCCAAAGCGCTACAAGGACCAAGCGCTTTAGCTACCAGGCGCTTCTCAGCTGTGCCCCCCCTTTTCGCGCTTTCCACCGAGTGCGCCCCTGAACTTACTTCCTCAGACCAGGGGCCCTCTGAGCCTCGCCGACATTGTCGCGGCACAGCGCTTTCCCCGAGACGCCAATGCCGCCTTCTGCATCCCCTCAGCGCCCCCCGGAGCCAGGAGTGGGCCACCGTGAAAACTTGTCAGGCCGCAGTAGGCCTCGCTAGGCCTGAAGCCTGGATCTGGCATCACGTGACGGGGGCACCCGTGTTGACTCCGCCCCGCCGTGTGCTGATTGAGTCCCTGTGCTGTGCTCCGTGAGCCGCTCTGCTAATGGCGGTCGCTGGGCGCCTGGGCCTCCCATTGGTTCCCGGTCCCTGCAAGCACTGAGGGAGGACCGGGACCATCTCGGACCCCTGTGCAGGGGGGCTCGCGAAGAGTACCGGAGCCCCCGCCTGTGTCCGACTTCACCGGAGAGAACAGTAGTGAGAGCGCGCCTCCGGGTATCATCCCCAGCGTGCTGAACCTCCGCAAGGGCCCGAGAAGGGGCCGAAGAAGTAAGGTAAACCCCTGGGGAGGCTCCAAGACCACCCTCCCCGAGGGAGACTGTAGTTCGGCCCCGTTGGCCCCGATAAGTACGGTGGACTGGGACGGAGCCCTGTGTCTTTTGAGGAGCCCTCCAGGGGGCTCTTGTGACTATCCCTAGGGAAAAGTTAACTCCTTAGTAGGGGAAAGGTTATTCTGTTATGGTGCCCTGATTGTTATTAGAATTGTCATGCTTAGCTCCTGAGAGTAATGTCCTGCCTATTCTGACCAAAAGGAATGCTCATTCTGCCGGCAGGAAAGGTTATTAGTGCCTGCTGCCCATCTAATGAACTATTGGAGTTTACCTGAAAGAAATGCTTATTTCTAATTATTGAACTGCTTTATTCCAGCCTTGTGAAATGCACTACATTTGCTGATAAATGGCTTATCTTTGCAGCTAGGAAATGTTTACCCCCCCCCCCCGTGATTGACACGCCGATTCCTGCAGCGACGAAGTGACTCCTGCAGAGTAATGAAATGTTATTTAAATGTCTTAAAAGGGAATTCCTTGCAGGTGCTGACTAGGTGCAAGGCTGTTACCAGGCCTGTCGTTATTTAATATTTAATATTTATATATTTAAGTATTTATGGCCAAGAAATAGAAAGCATGTGTTTTTAAGGGACAGCAATGAGTTAATGCTGCTGTGATTTTTGACTGCCCTGATTCTGATCCCAGATAAAACTGATAAAACGTATTTATTTGAATCAAGAATTCTGGTGTGGACTCAGTCTTTGCGTGCACTTATTGTCTCAGTGGATGTGTGTGGTATAGTCACTTAACACCTAAGCTTCGGGTGCCTGCCTGCTCGGTCCATGCTACCCCCCATGGGACCTGGCGAACCCAGTTTCTACACATTTCTACAAAATCTTTGGTGGCTGGAGGATCCTTACAATGGCAACGAGCTCAATCAACCCACCTGGACTTATCTGCATACACCAATGCTAAGAACATAAAAAGAGTAGACAAGAATTATCCGTCTTCTACCCCAAGGCCAACATTAAAAAGAATAGAAGATTTAGAAACTTTGGTATCGTATTGCATCCTATCTTTAAGATTTTTTTGAATGAATCTTGGATGTGTGACTGCCTACTTTTAAAACCAAGGTGTCTTCCCTTTGCCATTGTCTGCATATTTTTTTTTGGGGAGCTAGACTTCGAGTAACTGCTTTATCTACCCTTGTGGCCTCTTACATTTATAACCTTCATTCCCATTCATCTGTGAGTTGCATGAGGCTGTGCGACTGTTAAGCACAAAGCCATTCTCCTCTCTTTCTCTTAATCTGTGCAAGAGATCTTAGGTTCCTTATTGGCGCAGCATAATTTTTCTTTACCATTTGAAACTGTGGAGATTCCCCGCACGGTGTAACTGTTATATCTGTTAATTGCCTTCACACCATGGCCGTTATCTCTCAGAGTTGTTTACCTTCAAAGGTTTCCGCAGTGTTACTTTTTCACTGCGCACTGGCTCCCCGTCTTGTTGTGACGATGTCTTTGACTTCACGAGACTCTCTTGCAGCACGTCATTCTTCATTTTTTTTATGCCTGCGAATACTAGACTGCAAAGCTTGGCCATAGCATGTCATACTTTCTGTTTCCTATGATGCTCGTCTCACTTCCTGATTTCTTCGGTAGGCAGTCAAAATATCGAATTGTTAATATCGAAGTACAATAATATCGAAGTAGTAATATCGAAGGTAAGTAATATCGAATGTAAGTAATATCGAAGGTAAGTAACATCTATTTTGTTAATATCTATGTAAGTAATATCGATGTTACTAATATCTGTTAGTAATATCGATGTTACTAATATCTATGGTAGTAATATCAATGTTACTAATATCGATTTTTATATTAATTTTATGTATATTATTATGTATTTAATATGTATTTTTTATGTAATATAAGTAAATTTTGTATTTTAGTACCGTAGCGGGTTGTGGGTTTATAGGGGAATAGGGTGGGAAGTAATTTAATTATACTAAAATAATTATTAATTTATTAGGAATTAGGAATTAATTTTTAATTAATAGGTAATACATTTGTATTAATTAATAATTTATTTTAATTAATTGATTAATTGATACTTATGTTCTGTAGCGGGTTATGGGTTTACAGGGGAATAGGGTGGGAAGTAATTTAATTATAGTAAATTAATTAGTAATTTATTAGGAATTATAAATTAATTATTAATTAATAGGTAATTCATTTTTATTAACTAGTAATTTATTTTTATTAATTGATTATTTGATAATTATGTTCTGTAGTGGGTTATGGGTTTACAGGGGAATAGGGTGGGAAGTGATGTAATTATAGTAAATTAATTAGTAATTTATTAGGAATTATAAATTAACTATTAATTAATAGTAATTCATTTTTATTAAGTAGTCATTTATTTTAATTAATTGATTCATTGATAATTATGTTCTGTAGCGGGTTATGGGTTTACAGAAGAATAGGGTGGGAAGTAATTTAATCATACTAAATTATTTATTAATTTATTAAGAATTATAAATTAATTATTAATTAATAGGTAATTAATTTTTATTATTCAGTAATTTATTTTAATTCATTGATTAATTGATAATTATGTTCTGTAGTGGGTTATGGGTTTATAGGGGAATAGGGTGGGAAGTAATTTAAATGTAATTAAGTAATACTTTTTTCATTAATTGTTTTTGGTATTTATATTATTGTTAATTAATAATTAATTGGCAATTATTATGTATTAATTAGTAATTAATTTTTATTAATGTATCAATTGATAATTATGTTAAGTGTATTATTTTATTATTGGTGTTTGTTTTGTGCTCATTGGGGAATAGTGCGTAAAGTAATTGATTTGTAATTAAGTAGTTTTTAAATTGATATTTGTGCATTGGTAATTGATTTATTGGATATTAATTATTAATTGGTAATTATTTTTAAAATATTTATTTAGTGGGATTTGTAAATAGTTTAGATTTATTTAATAAATCATATTTTTTATATTTTTAAATATAAATTTATTTATAAGTATGTTATTTTTAATGTCTACACTATCCAACAATTTCCCTACTGTTGCACTCTCTGGAGTTGGAATAGTAATTTTTACCCCTACGCTATCCAACACTTTCCCTACTGTTGCACTCTCTGGAGTTGGAATAGTAATTTTTACAAAAAACAACTAAGGAGTGACTTATTGGAGCCTTGGACATATAAATAGAGTCAGGCAACCCTTTCTTCGCATCCATACACCTATGGCGGCGGCAGTGGACCCGATAGGTGTATGGAGGCGAGCCGCTACGAGCAAATTGCAGTAGCGTGAAGATAGCCTCCCCCGTCAAAGTCCATAGATGACAGCACTATAGATCTGTGCTTTTTTTGCGCACCTGGAAATACTAGGTTGCAGCAACCATATTTTACGGTAATTCTCTTTTTTATGCCTATTTTTCACATATATCCACTGGTTGGACGTGCCTTAGCGAGCACGGACCACCAGGGATTTTTTACGTCACTGGTCCTGAAGAAAGCTGCAAGAATATAAAGAGACAGCTGAAACATGTCGACCTACTATTGAAGGGATAAAAGTGGTCAATAATATTACCACCCTTAATATCCCACACCGTGTTTTTAACAATATTGGTTGACCGCTGAATAAAATAGATTTTGGGTACAACTAATATTTTTTAATTCACCTTCACTTGCACTTATTCACATACACCAAGTCCAATTCACAACAACCAGCTCCGCTGCAAATCAGGCGTCGAAGCACACTGGAGGGACATTCGGTTCCTCCAGTGGGAACCCCGTGATGAAGCATGTCACCACTAGGGTGAGTGAGGGTTCTTCTTAACAATTCAATTTGTTTGTTTCTGGTGTATGTGTTTTCACATTTTTCTTTTTGTCTGGTTCCAATATTGGTTTATCACTAGGAGGTGGAAGAATGTCTTGTCCTCAGGGTTGCCTGACTCTATTTATATGTCCAAGGCTCCAATAAGTCACTCCTTAGTTGTTTTTTGTATTTATGATCGGGGATATAGGAGTGTTCCTCTTACAAATCCTCCCTCTCTTGTTGTTAATTAATAGTAATTTTTACCCCTACGCTATCCAACACTTTCCCTACTGTTGCACTCTCTGGAGTTGGAATATTAATTTTTAGCCCTACGCTATCCAACACTTTCCCTACTGTTGCACTCTCTGGAGTTGGAATAATAATTTTTACCTCTACGCTATCCAACGCTTTCCCTACTGTTGCACTCTCTGGAGTTGGAATAGTAATTTTTACCCCTACGCTATCCAACGCTTTCCCTACTGTTGCACTCTCTGGAGTTGGAATATTAATTTTTACCCCTACGCTATCCAACACTTTCCCTACTGTTGCACTCTCTGGAGTTGGAATAATAATTTTTACCTCTACGCTATCCAACGCTTTCCCTACTGTTGCACTCTCTGGAGTTGGAATAGTAATTTTTACCCCTACGCTATCCAACGCTTTCCCTACTGTTGCATTCTCTGGAGTTGGAATAGTAATTTTTACCCCTACACTCTCCAACACTTTCCCTACTGTTGCACTCTCTGGAGTTGGAATAGTAATTTTTACCCCTACGCTATCCAACGCTTTCCCTACTGTTGCATTCTCTGGAGTTTGAATAGTAATTTTTACCCCTACGCTATCCAACACTTTCTCTACTGTTGCACTCTGTGGAGTTGGAATAGCAATTTTTACCCTCCCGCTATCCAATGCTTTCCCTACTGTTGCACTCTCTGGAGTGGGAATAGTAATTTTTACCCCTACGCTATCCAACACTTTCCCTACTGTTGCACTCTCTGGAGTTGGAATAGTAATTTTTACCCCTACGCTATCCAATGTTTTCCCTACTGTTGCACTCTCTGGAGTGGGAATAGTAATTTTTACCCCTACGCTATCCAACGTTTTCCCTACTGTTGCACTCTCTGGAGTGAGAATAGTAATTTTTACTTCTACACTATCCAACTCTTTCTCTACTGTTGCACTTTCTGGAGTGGGAATAGTGATTTTTACTTCTACGCTATCCAACACTTTCCCTACTGTTGCACTCTCTGGAGTGGGAATAGTAATTTTTACTTCTACGCTATCCAACGTTTTCCCTTCTGTTGCACTCTCTGGAGTGGGAATAGTAATTTTTACCCCTACGCTATCCAACGTTTTCCCTACTGTTGAACTCTCTGGAGTGGGAATAGTAATTTTTACCCCTACGCTATCCAACATTTTCTTTACTGTTTTTTTGGGGGAGTTGCAATAGTATTTTATTTCCTGTGTTATTTAATATTTTTTGTTTTGTTTTACTTAATGTAGTATATAATTAATTTGAGAAATATTGAAAGTAAATTAATTTTTGTTAATTTGTTTTATATAATTATAACTTTTTTATTTATGTTAGTATTTTATGTTTATAGTTGAATTTATAATTTAAAATATTTTTTATTATTTATAAGTTATTACAATAGTTATTAAAACGTATTATTAAGTAAGTATATATATATTATCTATTATATGTAGGGCTCCCAGTCTTATGGTATTTATTTTTTCACCATTTCCGTCTGTATTTATCCATATTTATTTTTTGGTCATTTTTTCTGTATTTATCCACATTTATTTTTGTCGCAAGTAAATGACGTTGCTGGAGCTAGTATTTTTTCACATTTATGCGAAAGGGGCCATGTAGAGATTGTAACAACTGCACACACTTAGAAGGTTACCAAACAAAATTGAAAACACTGGAAGACATAATATTCTATTTTAAACAAAAAGTGTGCATTTATTTTACTGACATCTGAGGCAGATTACACAGGTATTGTTAAACAGCTCGATCTACGAGGGAGTGATGTTGGATGCAGCCTCTCTTTTGGAAATGTTTGAAATAATTGTTATTCAAATGGCATCAAACACGCACTGTGGTACAAAATCTCTCCTGCAACTTTCCTGCAACCTGTTCTAACCCTTTGTGATGCAGAGAGCAAGCGCAGCATTAATGAGTAAGATTAGAAAAGGATTGAAGAATGCATGAAAGCACGAGAAATTAATTTTACAAAGGCCAACATCAAGAAATTGTTATTGTTATTGTTATTGCATTTCTTATATAGCGCCAGAATCGACCCCCGAAGGGGTATCTCCGCGCTTGCCTTGGGAACCAAGGGAAGCGCGCAAGAGAATGCGATCCACACCTCTCGATGGAGATGGCAAATTGCATATATCACCTGGCATTCCACGTGCAACATTTAAAAAAAAAAAAGGAATTGTGTGTTTTCTTTAAACAGGGTCTCCATACAGTTTGTACACTGCCAGTATGTAATTTTTTTAATTCCTCAAAGCCTGCCACCTGCTGTTGAGCACAACACTACCTGCTAACAGTCCTCTCTGCCTTGCGGCCACTGATTGTATTCACAGGCTATCTTAGGTACGCTGACCCCAGCAGGCCCCGCCAGATGATGCCTAAAATTCTATCAGTGAGCCGGCCTCCTAATGCACCCATTAACACCTCGTGCTCGGCTATAAGGAATTACTAGAATGGACACAGTGCTGCTTTAAGTACTTGCATTCCTTACAGCATCCCCCACCCCTTTAACATGCAACATCTACTACCACCTGCTGCTTTGTGCGTCTACCTTAGCCGTTCTCTTAAAGGGGCCTAAGTGATGTAGATTAGTAAGAGGAGCGTGTCGAGGTAACCCTCTGCAGGAGTGAGGCTGCGACCTACTGTTTGTCAGTATTTTCCCGTTTCTAAGTTCTAAATACAGAAAAAGGAAAAATAGTTTCCGTCTGTATTTATATGTAAATATCTGTTTAAACGGAAAACCGGGAGCCTTAATTATATGTATTAGTTTAATTTTTTTTTAATTACATTATGTATATTACTTATTAATTTTAAATAATATCAAATATGTTTAACTATCTTTATTATATTTTTAAGTATTTTTAATTATTTTTACATATTGTTTTTAATTTAAAAAAAGATTTTTTTTAAAAAAACAATATTTTTGACATCTATATATTTTTTTGATATTTTTGTACTTACCTTGTTGTAGATAGGATGTCGATATTGCTGACATTGATATTTTTGTTGCGATATTTTTGTATCTCATTATTCTGACTTTCGATATTCTGTCATAGATCCGATTTCTTCACATTACTGCCAGACCGCTCACTGCCTTAGTCAGTCTCACAGGAACTTCACCTCTGCTCACCTTCTTACTTACAGATTGTTGACACAATACAACGTTCCAGACATTCTTACCTGTGTGGGAAAGTTTTAGTAGAACCTTTGTTTATTGGAGCAGATTGTTGGAACAATGCAATATTCTGACCAGCTTGGGGAATATGGGAATTTGTTTTTTAGAGCATTTGCTTATTGGAGCAAATTTTTGTAATAATACAGTGTTCTGACCAGCTTGGGATGTATTCTCCATTATACAGAACAAACTAATCCAGTGATAGGCACACTTCAACTTGCTTATGTTGCCTATCAATTCAATTCAAATAAGTCTTTATTTCGACTTTTAGTCATAAAAGACATACATAAACATATTAAAATCAACATTTCATCATTATTACATCCATTTTAGATATTTACAGGGGAATACATCATTTAATCATCCAATTGATATTATCCACATATAGGGTGTTCCAACACGACCGATTAAAAAAATAAATACTTTGTTTGATAAAATCATTAAAATTGATACCATTTGTTTTCCTGCATGAATACCAGATTATATTTATGGAGGCTGCAATACTTTCCGCTTGTCCTTTCGTATTAACCACATCCACTTTAAACATTTGGCAAGCCGAACCACCATACTATCAGAGCAATCGGTTTTCAGAATTCTGAGTGCTACAGTCCCACTCTGAATACCCTTTTGTATACAGATCGGCCTAATCCATTTCTGGCGAGGAGCTTTGTACACTGGGCACACAAACAACACATGGGCTATGCTTTCAGAGTGTACTAGACAGAAAGGACACATATGATCATCTGTGTTACTCGACCATTTGCTAATGAATGTGTTGATTGGAAGGGTTACTGCCCTAAACTGATGGAACAGTTTCATGTCATGTGGTATTGTGATGAGATCCCAATATCTCTCATACACAGGGATAGGTTTCTGCTTCAAAAAAACCCTAGTGAGCGATGGAGCAGTATGTTTCTGGAACTCCTCTTGGGTTACGTGTGCCCAGTAAGCCTCTTTTAAAGTTTGTTTGGATGGGAAGGTGTCCTCCTCAGGTTTTTCCCATAGTTCCCCCATCCCTAAAGCCTTAAGTAAAGATTTGACCTTTCTGAACCACAATATTTTTCCCCCAGAGTCCATATTTCGTATTTCCAGAAGCGCTGAAGCGTAATGAGAGTGTTCAGGCGTGACCCATAGTCTCCTCCAATAAGCAATTGGTCTGAAGCTAGATATGTCCTGTATTTTGCGACAGCCCAAGTCCATATACAAAGGTACAATTAGTGTTGAATGTGGGAGCTCTGTTATGCATCGCAAAAAATTATTTTGTGCATTTTTTAGAGCCGTAACATCAGAAACCCCCCACAATTCCGCCCCATATAACATAGAAGATCTCACTTTTGTATCATATATTTTAAGTGCTGGGGCTATTGGTTTTGTGGCTGAGGACTTAAACTCTCTCAGTAAAACACCTGCCAACTGTGCATGCTTAGTTGTTAGGTAAGACATATGTGGCTTCCACTCTAGCCGAGATCCCAATGTAATACCCAAATAGCTAAAGCTCTCTGTCTGTTCTAACAATTCACCATTCATGAAAACTCTGCCCCTTATTTTCCTGTGCCTGTGCATTACCATAAATTTCGTCTTAGACACGTTAATAACTAGGCCATAGTCATTACAGAATTTTTCAAAACACCCAATTGCTTTCTGGAGCCCTTCTTGTGTTTTAGAGATTAAAAGAGTGTCATCTGCAAACATTAACAGGGGGACTGGAATGCCATTTTGTTTAGGTGCGCCTGTATGTGCATCCCTATAATAATCTATGACCCGGTTAATGTATAGCGTGAATAGTGTTGGTGCCAATACGCACCGTTGTCTGACACCCCTTTCTGTTAAAAATCTATCTGTGACTTGGCTCTGGTTTCCCCACCTGACCTGCGCGTAATTATTTTCGTGGAATTTGATCAGAACTGCGAGGAGTTCATGTGGCATGCCTTGTTCGTGGAGCGCTCGCCACAGCCTATCTCGTGGCACGAGGTCGAATGCCGCTTTCAAATCGACAAAGGCTGCATATAATGTGCCGCCCCCAAGAATCACCCATTTCCAGTATATTGTTGAAAACCTAAAAACTTGATCCACTGTACTGGTAGAGGGGCGGAAGCCAGCCTGAAGCGTGGACATGACCCCCGAATCCTCTATCCAATTCTGGATCCTGAGAAGTACCATCCTGGCCACAACCTTTTGAATGCATGCTATTAGGCTGATTGGCCTATAGTTCGCAGGATCGGCACGATATCCTTTTTTAAAAATTGGTATTATTTCGGCTCCCCTCCATAGTTCCGGCAAGGTCGAGCCTCTTGCAATGGCATTTGCCAACAGTTCTATGTACGGGACCCAGACCTCTTTGCTGTGTAAAAAAAGGTCTGCTGGAATTTTGTCTGGGCCCGGGGCTCTTCCTCTTGGTATTGAGTTGAGAGCACATTCAACGTCTCTCCGACTGAACACTAGTGTAGTTGTCGTGTGCAATTACTAATAGAATCCAGAGCATCTATAGGTGCGCTATTTGTGTTTGCAAACTGGGACTTGAAATGCGATATCCAGCATTCTGGAGGGACAGAATTTGCGGGCTGCGGTTTTTGATTCCCTTTGCCCCATCTCACTAAGTTCCAGAAACCAGTCATGTCTCTGGACTTACTTGCCTCATATAATTCATCCCAATAATTATTGTCCCAAGCTTTTTGTGCCTCTTGTTGTATCTTTTTATAGTGCCGCCTAGCGCCCTGTATCGCCTCCCTATCAGTGGTTCGCACCACTAGCGCTAGGGATTTATGTGCTAACCTACAGTTTTTGTCGTACCAAGAATCGGGTTTCCGTCTACCTTTACGCAAAGGATTTTTTCTTGTCTTACTAAAAAATGTGCCAAGTTTTAAAAAAAGGGCCGTGTGAATATGAGTCACCCTAGTCTCATAATCGTCCTTGGATGAATAACCCTGTAAATCGGCAGTAGCGCCCATTACCAGGGCGTCCATTTCTGTAATAGAGTGAGAATTACCCAAGCACTCAGCCCATTTCAGCCGCCGTGTATCATTTGCCAGGACAATGTCACCCATTGTATCTGTTTCAACTTCTCCCTGACCCTTAAGGAGCTGTATCTCTAGGCTGAGTGGGTTATGATCACTCTCTATTCTTTGGATGATGGTCATGTCACATATGGAAGACCAAAATTCCAAGTTCACTAGGATGTAATCTATTCTACTTGTACTCAAACCATTATTAAATGTGGGATTACCCTGCTTATCCCCTCATGTTCTCCCATTTACCGCTCTAAGCCCACACTCAAGACTGAAAGTCTTGAGTTGGAGAGCTGCTTGAGTCCACCTCTTTATTGGGGGTATTTTAAGTGGGGGGATTTGCCAGCAAATATCTTCTGCCTCGGTGAGTTCTAAGTCACTTTGGTCCAAGGGCTCAAAGGAGCAATTAAAGTCTCCACATATTAGAACGTTTGCATTTCCCCTCCATGTTCTCACATAGTGGCCCAGTGCCACGACTGTCTCTGACAATTTCCCTCCCGGTTTCCCCCTAGCATACACATTAAAAAATATTAATTTACCAAACGCAGGGGATTTTAACTTTACCACCAATATATCTTTGGAATTAGTTGCTAACTGAGTTGTTGTGTATCTGTCATCCTGCTTGACCCATGTAGTCAGACCCCCCATTGGCCTTCCCTTATTAGAGTGGGTTGCGGCTATCGCAAATTGTAGATACCCTAATCTGTTTTGGGGTTCAACTGCCCAGGTTTCCTGCATAGTAATTATCATATAATTGTCAATAAAGTTCGGCTAGTCCCTGGAGGCCATCTTATTCCTGAGGCCTGCCACGTTCCAGGATACTAAAAACTGTCTACCCGAGACGTTGGGTGGTTCACTTTGGGCCTGATTGCGCCGTAGGCATGGTTCCCCGTGAAGAATGGTAGATCCCGGGGGTCAATAGACCCCACGGACCTCTGAAGATTATCATGTAATCCCATGGCAACTACTTCTATTTTTCCTGTTGGACTACTTATTTGATTATCAGTGCCTACACTGTATTTAGTTGTGACAATCGCTGTTTCTCCCATTCTAATAAAGTCGATGTTTGGGTCGTACGTTTCCCCAGTATCAAACAAGTTGGCCCCGAGACCATGACTATCTCTATATTTTGAAGGTCGGCGTGTGATGATTTTACGGCTTTGTCTTGTGATACTGGAGTGCCACGTTCTGGCCAAAGATAACGGGCTGTATTAATCCCCCCACAGGTGGACATGTTACACTAATTATGGTATTAACCCTGAGATCTCCCTCAACCTCATCTTCCTCATCAGTGCCCTCCGGGCTAAAGGTATGTGTTCCACCACCCCCATCCCCTCTATTATGTAGTCTTCAATCACAGTCATCCAATCCATTTAATATATTGAACCTATTTGTTGTCTCCAGTGGCGTAAAAGGCTTTAGATGGTCCATTCTCCTGTGGGCAGTTGTATTGAACCTGAGGGGTACAATATTCGACCCGTATGGATCAGGAGCTGGTACTGGGTAGTGCACATATGAAGGGTTCCTTATATTCTGTGAGATTGGAAAATAATTGTTAGAGTGAGCTTGTCTATGTGGATATTGAGGCGGGAACACTATAGATCTCGGGTAAAAATACGTTAAAGGACGGGGGGGAATGCAGTTGTTGGCATTGCCTTGAGGAAATAGACATTTTTAGGTAGCCAATATGTCCCCCACTCGCACCCTATCCAAACACACGTGTCCCATGTATGTCATGTAATTCCTTTTCCGTGCCTGCTAGAAAGACGCATATGCATTTGCGTCCAACGTCAACATGTCAGTTATATAGTTCTCCAAGAAAATCACGTTAGTTAGGCTTCTAGGCCTATGGTGCCAACGTCTTTACATGGTACACTTTTGAATAAAGCACACGTTTTTTCTCCATGTTTTCTGGCCAGCCGAGCCAGACCCTTAATCGAGGCTCCGAGTTCTTTTCTGTCTCTGAAAGCTGCAGTTTAGGTATGCATCCCTGACCTCTACCTTATATCCTGCCCAGATGAGCGGTGCCCGGCTCGGCCTGGCCTGGCCTGCTTGCCAAGACGATATTTTGCCTACAATTATCTGCTCAGCCTCTGCGAAAACACATTCCAGTCTAGTGAAATAGGTAAACATATTCCCGGCTGCAGAGCAAAGGGCCCTGCCTTCCTGTCTCCATGCAAGTAATTTACTGCCCCGTTACCATGGTAGGCCCATGGCCCCGTACTTTGCATGAAGATCCATATGCACGCACTAGCATTCAGTATTGAACGGCCTCTGCCCGAAAGACCTTTTACTTCAGACACTACATCCTCCAAACATAAGATACCAGATATGCTATAAGTGCAGGTCGTTCTGACATCCCAGACATTAGTCTCCTCTACTAGTGCTAAAGTTAAAGCCCCCAGCCCTCCCCAGTTACACGTCATGCTCAGTTGCGCGCGCATGTATGCCAAAGGTTTCTGCTGATTCTGCAAACTTTCTCTAAGCATCCACCCACTTGTGACGTTTCTCTGACATGTCGAGTGCACGCCCACGTGTACGCCTTCTTACACGCCTCCTGTTACGCACATGTGTTCTTATCTCTCTCTTTTCACCTGTTACGCCTACTGTATTCATTTCAATTACATGTTTTACTATATATAATGTGTGATGTTAATAAAATGTTGAATGTCCCTTCCTGAACCTTAGTGGTGATGGAACTCGATGTCCCGATTCTCGAGAATACGAATTAAAGCCCGTATGACTCAGATACCACGGACTCTGCCTCTCAATTTATTGAGCTATCCTTATTGTCATTTAATGTAATTAAAAAATAGCCCGGTAATTTTATTTACCACATAATCTGGCGCCCGAATAGGGATCCCTCCCCTTCATCACGCGCCAGGGATGTACGCAGGCCCCTGACCCCTTCTACAGCCGTGACGGATCCAGTGCACACCTGCGGGTTTTCCTGCTATCTCCCTCAGGCCCACGGAGGAGACGGAGACTGCGGTCCAGCATCCAAACGAGGCGGTGAGGAATGCGGAGAGTCCCGACCAGAGCCGGAGCCGAGAGAGCAAGGTCCGAGGTATCCGGAGGCCCACCCGTTCCGAAGCGCATGCGTAATAGCAGCCAGACGGCGTAGCAGTCCCGTCTAGTCCAGTCCAGTTTCCGAGGCCTTCAGTTTTGCTTCCCGGTGAGTACCGTTGTTGGGAACGCATCTAGACGGGTTCATTAATTTGTGCCCGGTCAAGACGGGTCTGGGTACACAGACCCGGTCCAGTCCAGACGTGTTCACTTAGGTGAATACGGTAATGACGTGTCTCTTTATGGGACCGGTATTGTCTGTACTGTTTAGCAGTACATCTAGTGATTCAGTATTCTAGTATTGTATCTCGAGATTTCAATATTCATGTTATTTCTATGTACCAGGTAAATATCAGTCTGAAATGTTTTAATGTGTTTTAATGTCGTGGTATGAATGATTGTTTGCTCTTCATTACTGTGTTCATTGTGTTCACGTTCAAGTCAGTTCAAAAATGCCGCTGTTCTCGAAATTACGTCAGATAGGAACCAGGAAAGGGATACTCGAAGAAGCAGTTCCCGTCCCGCCTAGGGACACTCCAGGACATTTTATGTACCATAAACATGGCTTAGATGCCATACTGTACTTAGACTTGTGGGTGGAGTACACAAAAGATCTGGAAGAGAAATATAGATGGCCTGTCTCAGGGACATGGGATGCTGATTGCATCATGCGAGTAGAAGAAGCCTTATGGAAAAAGAAAGCCAGACAATCCCAGAAAGATGCCATAGAATTATAGCGTAAAGAAGCGCATAGAAGAACAGAGAAAGAACTCAGGAAAGTAGAGAGAAGTAGAGAAGAATCCGAAAAAGCTAGAGAAAGAGAGTTACTAGAAGAAGGAGAACAAGTCAGAATAGAACAACAAGACAGACAAAGAAATGCCCTTATTACAGGTTTGTATCCTGTTCTCGCCGAGGGCCTGCCCAAGGCGACCCCGGAAGTACCCCGTAGCTTGCCCCCTTCATTGGTCCCGACTAAACTCCGTCATAAACAGACCGCAGCGGACATTTTCCATTCTTCTTATTTAGATGATGTAGCTCCAGAATATACCAATGTACGTGTACCACCTACTAATAATGTTCCTCAACATCCTGTTCAGGATGACACGACCCCTCCCACTGACTCACCTGCTACTGTTCCTGCGGCCACTGGTCCTAGCAATCCTTTTTCGACAGCAACACATGGCCAACTTACATTACCTGCACCCATTACTACTACACCTACTCGACCAGCTCCATTACTACCACCGACAACACGGCTAGTTGATGGTTCCGCTTCCGCTTCAGGAGGCGCAGTAGGAGGTCAACCTGTCACCCCGCCTCAAGTAAAACGAATGACGCTTAGAGAAGTAGCATTACAACGTACACCCAAAGTTGCGACGTTCGCAGCCCTTAAACAGTACCTTACAGATTGCAGATATGATCCAGTACCAGGCGAAGACGAGATGATGCTATATTCAATACGTTTACGACGAGTCACAAACTATCTGTCTATTCTACCACATATGAAACAACATTTAGATAACATATATAATTTTATTAGAACAGGGGAGAGACCAGAATGCATTCACGAGGCCATGGCACACAACAAGGTTGAGACACAAAATATGATCTTACAGTTTTTGATAAATTGTTTGATAAGGGAACAAGATCGGCCAGGTACAAGCAAAGAAGAAATGGACATCCTGATAAAATGGAGTAACAATATAGCTGATGGTAAACATAGTAAACAAGGTTGTATAGAATCCATGTACAGAAAGATCCGCAAAGAAATTGTAACAATACACGAAAAAGAAAAAGCAGCTAGGAAAGCCGAGAGAGAGGAGGATGAAATCACAGAGGACGAAGATATAGATGATACAGAAGAAGACCCAGATAGAATAGCGTACGTAGGTAGAGCAAGACCTTTTGACAGACCCATACGCCTAGAAAGCAAGAAACGTTTTCTTTCTCCTATACCAGAACAATGTTCTCTTGAACATCTATTTCAGGCCACTGATAAAGTACTGAAACAACGAATAGGTTACAGTGAACTTAGTACCATGCGTGAACAAGAACTAGCACGATCAGCAGTACAGTGGGCTGGAAATAACAGCGTATATAAAGATGATTCAGTAGCGCAAACATTTCTGAATCTTTCCCCAGACGAACAGCGACTAGCTGGTATGTACATGATCCAACACCTCATTACACTGTACGAAAGTCAGCATTCTGATCCAGGTCCCCTATATAATATATTGGAAGAGTTACTGCTAAAAAGATGGAGAGGCCTAGGTACCGATTTAATTAACATCATTCTAGAACAACGCCATAAATATAGAACTTTCCTGACTCCACATTTCGTTCCTGTTCCACCCCCAGTAAGACAACCATTTTACATAGACAGACAGAATCCCTTACGAGAAGTTCATCCCGTCCGGACCACAGGAGGTGAGCTTCAACGAGTATTCGTATACACACCCTTGACTAAAATGGAACTATTGGAAATGAAAAAATTAGTGCCCTGTCATGATAAAGATCCAGCAGGATTTAATTGTGAATTAAAAGACATGCTACTCATGGGGGATTATACGTATCCCGATATCCTTAAAATGTTAAAGGTATTGTTGCCTGACGGTATTTACGAAAAACTTAAAGAAAAAGAATGGGAGGTGGGAGATACAAAGATTATTTGGACTGAATTAGAGACAGAAGAAAATGGGCGAATCCCAGGTACTGGTCTTGGGGATAAAGCTAAAGCATTACCAGGATTATTAGCACAGGTCTTGCCGAGGTTATTGGCAATAAAAAAGGAAGACTGGGATGCAATCTCAGCCTGCAAACAGAAACAAGATGAAGACACTAGTGATTTTTATTCCAGATTCGAGAAATGTTTCATTATTAATAGCGGCTTGAAAACAAGTAGTGAATCGTACCCACATCTTTTTGTGACCAAATTAGTCGAGAATTCCTTACCACAAGTTAAAAATAGAGTACTGAAAGTCGAGAGTACATGGCAAGCAAATACCCCTTCTCAAATGTTACAAATGCTACAGTACCACCAGAACCGAATTAGAGAGGAACACGATCACGAACAGAGACGTATGAAAGACACGAAAATGAAAGTACTAGTTGCTCAGTTTGTTCCAGCAGACGGTCAGAAAAAGGGTACAGCACCGCCAGGTCATTCTGCAGCTCCCGTTAAAGGGAATTGCAACTATTGTAAACAGCCAGGTCACTATATAAACGAATGTGCCGTTCTGAAATACAATATTGCTACTGGCAGGACGAAAGAAAGACCGCGTCCTCCTAGACAAGAACATGTTCCACAGAATATTCCGCAGAACACGCAACCTCCACAGCATACACAGCAAACAGTAGCTGTACCCCAACCCCAACCCATTGCTGCCACGCAACATGTCACACAGCAAATGTACCAGTATGCACAGTCAGATTATCCCGATTACCAGCAGTACTCATGAAACAGCCTAGAGAGGGAGGTTGGCTTGCCTCTTATTGTGGTTCCTGTAGATCAAGAGGGTCCCTATGTACATAGTCAGGTATTAGGGAAAGACAGAAAATTTTTGATTGACACAGGGGCGAGCAGAACTACCATCAGTCATGACGAGGTTCCAGGGGCACCCCTCTCAGGCTCACAGAATGCTTCCCTGGGTTTTTCAGGAAAGCCTATTGTTAACGAAGTGTCAAAGCCAGTTTCCCTAGAAGTTGGTCCATTGTCCCGTACTACAAACTTGTTACTTACGAAAGCATGTCCTGAGAATCTGCTTGGTATTAAAACGTTGAAAGCACTAGGAGCAGTAATATGTTGTTCTCCGGAAGGAGTGAGATTGTTTTTACGTGATTTCAAAGGTCATTATGTGTTGAGAGATTTTGATCCAAGATTGCAAAATGTACCACAGCATTTATGGGCACAAGGTCCAACTGATGTAGGTTGTATGCACATTACACCTTATCGTGTTACACTCAAGCAAGGAGTTGTACTACCCAGAATCCGACAATACAAATTGCCACCCGAGGCTGTAGCAGCCTTACTGAAAATTATTGACGAACTGATTGCCCAAGGGGTAGTTATAGAAACTGACTCCAATGTATGTAATTCTCCAATCATTCCGATTCTTAAACGAACTGACCCAAATGCACCACCAGTCTACCGATTGGTGATTGACCTTCGAGAATTAAATAAATGCATCATTCCCCAGTACCCAGTAGTGCCAGACATCTCTTCCTTATTAACTGCTATTGATTCCGAAGCAGCGTTCTTTACTGTAATCGACCTCAAGAACGCCTTCTTTAGTGTCCCCATTCATCCTGAAAGCCAATACCTCTTCGGATTCTGTTTAAATGGCAGAAGCTTCAAATTTGCACGTGCACCTCAAGGGTTCACAGAAAGTCCTAGTATTTACAGTCAAGCCCTGAAACGACAACTAGACGGTATTCACATGCCTACTGACACTGCCCTGCTGCAATACGTTGATGACCTGTTAATAACAGCACGGACCGAACGTGACTGCGAGCGCGCGTCACTGACTGTCTTGTATTTCTTGGCCGAAAAGGGGCATAAAGTGTCCCCTTCGAAGCTACAATTCTGTGCCCAGCAAGTGGTATACCTTGGGCACTTGCTGTCCAAGTGGGGGAGACAGTTGACACCAGACCGCATCCAGTTAATTGCACATCTGCAACAACCTAAGACACAAAAGGAAGTACGGGCCTTTATTGGCCTCACTTCTTACTGCAGACAATGGATTCCTCAGTATGCATATCTAGCCAAGCCACTCATACAGTTGACAACACAGGAGGCAGCGACTTCGACTGTCCTCCCTTGGACTCAAGAACATACACAAGCTTTTGATGAATTAAAGAAAGCCTTATGTCAAGCACCTATTTTAACGACACCATGTTACAGCAAACCTTTTACACTTTTTGTCACAGAACGCGATGGCACAGCATTATCTGTTCTCACACAAGATCAAGCAGGACACCATAAGCCTTGCGCTTATTTTTCTAGTACATTGGATCCCGTGGCCCAGGCTCTGCCTGCGTGCCTAAAATCAGTTGCAGCAACAGCTCTTGCTATCAGACAAAGCGATTCCATAGTATTAGGACATCCCTTGACAGTACAAGTTCCACACTCCGTGGAAGTTCTTCTGAACCGAACCCAGACACAACACTTGACCATAGCAAGACTGACAGGATATGAATTGACATTGTTTCAGCCACACATAGAAATCAGACGTTGCAATACATTAAACCCTGCCACATTGTTACCATCGAGCACAATCGACCCGACACCACATGACTGCGTGGAAGTCATCAATACAGTAACGAAACCCAGACAAGACTTGATAGACATTGCATTACCCGACCCAGACCTGACACTTTATGTGGATGGTTCATGTATGAGAACAAGTACAGGAGAGTTAGTGGCCGCATATGCAGTGACCACTGAAACTGAAGTCATAGAAACACAACGTATTGACACACTGTCTGCTCAAGCAGCAGAGCTCATCGCTCTGACCCAAGCCTGCATACGAGCCAAGAACCTGAAAGTAAACATATATACGGATTCACAGTACGCATTCGGAGTCGTTCACGACTTCGGCGTCCTCTGGCAAGAGAGAGGTTTTCTGACTTCTCACGGCGCCAAGATACAACACGGTCCCCTCATTCAAGCTCTGTTAGAAGCAATACATTTGCCTGCATCCATTGCCATCATGAAGTGCAAAGCCCATACGAAAGTCACTGACACTATTTCCCAGGGTAACGACCTGGCAGATCGAACAGCTAAACTCACAGCTCAGATTCAAACAGACATTCCGACGAACACAACAAAGACTGAAGTGACTACACTGACACATTGCATGACAGTTAAGGATCCCACTCTAGATGTACTCGACATACAGACACATGCCACTCCAGACGAAATCAAGAAATGGACTGAACAAGGAGGGATCCAGACAGATCAGGGATGGATGACGAAGGGAAGAGCCACATGGTTCCTCCCCGACTCTATGGTTCAAGTTATCATTAACACAGCACATAGTCCAGCACACTTGGGAGAGAAAGCCATGTTAGACAGCATCCAGAATATCTGGTTCAACAAGCATTTACGTGCAGCAGCAAAACAGAAAGTGCGTACCTGCATGATCTGTTGTCAGTTCAATCCAGGCAAAGGCATTCCCGTGGAACAAGGTGGATTCCATCCTCCTGACCATCCTTTTGAAGTCCTCCAGATGGATTATATCCAGATGGGCCGATGTAGAGGATTCAAATATGTCCTCGTAGTTGTATGTGCCCTTTCCAGATGGACAGAAGCGTACCCAGTCCCAGATTACACTGCCGCGACCACTGCCAAGCAGTTGGTTCGTGAATTCTTCCCGCGATACGGCTTGCCCCGTGCCGTGTACTCAGATAATGGACAGCCATTCTCGTCCGAACTTATGAAACAGGTATCACTCCTGTTAGGTTACCAGGGAAAATTTCACTGTGTACGACACCCCGAAGCAGCTGGTTTAGTCGAGCGTCACAACCAGACTCTAAAAACACGATTAGCGAAGGTCTGTGCAGAAAAAGGTGTAGATTGGATAGTAGCCCTGCCAGTTGCCCTCTTCTATATGGGCATGGTAGCTCATTCCAGAACCGGACTATCTCCCTATGAGGTGGTCTTCGGCAGACCTCCCAATATGTGGGGTACGCCTATGCCTCGAAAAATTACGGATGTCGACAGTAACATGCTGACAGATTACCTAGCTTCCTTGATGTCTGCACTACTATCTAGTCGTTCACAGGTCGCGGCTGCCTTCCCGGACAACACCCAAGTAAAACCGCATGAAATCGTTCCAGGAGATTTCGTCTACGTCCGCAACTTCGATCGCACAAGCCCTCTGGAGCCAAGGTGGAAGCAGCCCAAGTTGGTGTTGATGACCACGAGGACCGCGGTGAAACTGGAAGGCCGTAAGGGGTGGCTCCACTCTAGCCACGTGAAGAGATTTTATGGACTGTGTCCAGAGACTGTAATCAAGGACTGCCCCGCTACAGACTCTAAACTCCCCCTGTTAGAGAAAACTCCACAACAGGAATACCGAGCCAAATTGAGGTCTAGTAAGTCAGACAGCGTTTAATTGTTTAAGTCCCCCTCGGGTGAAGCGGTTAGACAGGTTTCTGACATGTATAAGATAGACCCAAGTAGTCAGAGAGATAGGCGAATTGAAAAGAGAGAACAATATTGCAAACACTTGCATAGCAGATGCATCATAACGTTAATTTTCATGTTTATTCTGAGCATTTCGATTATATGTATAAGCTTCATGTTACATGTTTTCTTTCCTCCTTTTGGTTCACATGTACATACTTTCTCTAATGACTCTGTAGAGCACACTTTCAGCGACCTGCCCCCTCATGAGCTGTTCTATCGATTAGCAATGCGCAACAATACATTCATTCGTATGTTACACCATACTCACCAGACCAGCAATGCCACCAATTGCTGGGTATGTGGCCGACTCCCACCTTATCAGAAATACAAGGGAGCTCTGCCCCTCTTTCCCTACCCGTTTACACATAATGGTTCATGTGGAGCATGGTTTGCTTTAATGTCTTCCTTAGACAGTAAGTCCCAAGTTTCCCAAGGCAATTGGATATGGGGGAATCTGAATACAGTCATGAATAAAGCATGTTTCCCAGACGCAGACGGTCTTCCCCAAAGGAGAGGGACCGATCTAGAAAATGAAGTGTATGAATTAGATAACTTTTCCCTCAATCTCATGATACTGAACGTCCAGTCCGAGACTAATTCGATGTTGCCGTTTATTACAGTTTTACCAGTAAAAGGCGAATTATGCGTTAGAAAGAATGGTTCAATACATCTAGGACACAGTGATTGTATTACTGTGGTCGAATTCAGCGATAAAGGAAAGTCTACTTTTAAAGCCTCTTGCCATTCCTATTTTATTTGTGGTCAGACAGCTTATGTACATTTGCCCCCTGATTGGGATGGGACGTGTTATATTGCGTTCCTATTACCGCCTGTTTTCCTAGCCCCACCTGATTATCATCGAAATACACGCCTTATGCATGTCAGACACAGAAGAGACCTTCCTCCTGTTATTGATTATTCCGAATCAGCATGGGACCAGTATAAGGATTATGTTAAAGGATACTTCTGGTTCATAGGTCCTGTCCAGAACAGTAAAATAATACGCAGGTTAACAAGAACCCTTGAAGTAGTAGTGAACGAAACTACTTTTGCTTTGGGTAACCTGACCGAAGAGCAATCTGCTATGAGAATTGTTGTTCTTCAAAATCGCCTTGTCCTTGACGTCATCCTGGCCGATAGGGGCGGGGCTTGTAGAGTGATCGGATCCAGTTGTTGCGTGTTTATTCCTAATAACGCGCCATCCGTGTATAAGGCCATAACACGGCTCCACGAAATTGCTCACCTGATACACCAGAATCCAGGCACCTGGACTTGGTCCTGTTGGCTTGGAGTGTGATGTCCGCCTGGGGATGGAAATTGTTATCATTCCTAGGAATAATACTGCTTATCCTATTCAGTTGTTGTCTCTGTCTGCAATGTGGGCCAGCGATTTGCGGCTTGTGCGCCACAGCTTGTATTCCCCGTCCAAGTTCACGTTCCCGTTCCCGAATGAAGAAAGAAGAACAAATGATGTTATATGAACAGATAGATGGGCTCATGAGAATAGACATATCCTAAGGGGTGAAGTAGGGGCCAAGGAGGGAATGAGGAAATAGAAATTTTTAGGTAGCCAATATGTCCCCCACTCGCACCCTATCCAAACACACGTGTCCCATGTATGTCATGTAATTCCTTTTCCGTGCCTGCTAGAAAGACGCATATGCATTTGCGTCCAACGTCAACATGTCAGTTATATAGTTCTCCAAGAAAATCACGTTAGTTAGGCTTCTAGGCCTATGGTGCCAACGTCTTTACATGGTACACTTTTGAATAAAGCACACGTTTTTTCTCCATGTTTTCTGGCCAGCCGAGCCAGACCCTTAATCGAGGCTCCGAGTTCTTTTCTGTCTCTGAAAGCTGCAGTTTAGGTATGCATCCCTGACCTCTACCTTACATCCTGCCCAGATGAGCGGTGCCCGGCTCGGCCTGGCCTGCTTGCCAAGACGATATTTTGCCTACAATTATCTGCTCAGCCTCTGCGAAAACACATTCCAGTCTAGTGAAATAGGTAAACATATTCCCGGCTGCAGAGCAAAGGGCCCTGCCTTCCTGTCTCCATGCAAGTAATTTACTGCCCCGTTACCATGGTAGGCCCATGGCCCCGTACTTTGCATGAAGATCCATATGCACGCACTAGCATTCAGTATTGAACGGCCTCTGCCCGAGAGACCTTTTACTTCAGACACTACATCCTCCAAACATAAGATACCAGATATGCTATAAGTGCAGGTCGTTCTGACATCCCAGACATTAGTCTCCTCTACTAGTGCTAAAGTTAAAGCCCCCAGCCCTCCCGAGTTACACGTCATGCTCAGTTGCGCGCGCATGTATGCCAAAGGTTTCTGCTGATTCTGCAAACTTTCTCTAAGCATCCACCCACTTGTGACGTTTCTCTGACATGTCGAGTGCACGCCCACGTGTACGCCTTCTTACACGCCTCCTGTTACGCACATGTGTTCTTATCTCTCTCTTTTCACCTGTTACGCCTACTGTATTCATTTCAATTACATGTTTTACTATATATAATGTGTGATGTTAATAAAATGTTGAATGTCCCTTCCTGAACCTTAGTGGTGATGGAACTCGATGTCCCGATTCTCGAGAATCCGAATTAAAGCCCGTATGACTCAGATACCACGGACTCTGCCTCTCAATTTATTGAGCTATCCTTATTGTCATTTAATGTAATTAAAAAATAGCCCAGTAATTTTATTTACCACAGCCTGGAGGCCAGTTTATTATGTAATGGACAGCGTTTTGGTCTCTGAAGTTGACTACCACCACATCTCCCTCAATGTCCTTAGGTCTACCACCCAACCATTGAAGACGGCGAGCATGTACTATTTCGCCGTTGATGTTACTTGCAATTGGCCTGTATATACTCAGCCAGTGCATAATTTTGTTCTTCAGCTGGGCAAATCCTTCCCGCTTGTTCTCTTCCAGCTCTGGCACCCCAGTAAGAACCACCACGAAAGGCACTACTTCCGGTGGAAGTTCTGTTAGTGGACCCCTGTTATGTGACCCCCGAATGTGCCTATTGCTTCCCCCCTCCGTTCTAGCTGTCCCCGAAGATGCAATTCCCAGACCCTTCGATGGCTTACTAGCAGGGATAGCAGGGGTAGAGTTGGATTTGTTTTTCAACTTTATAGGAGGTGGTTTATGTTGATTTATATTTGTATTTTGAGAAGGTTTAGGTACTGATGTTCTCAGATTAGATGGAGGATTGTGGGCACATGTAGTGGTTTCAGTAAACGTTGGAATGGTTTGTGCAACATTATTTACTACAGCCCTAGTAGGAATTTCCTTTCTTCCCAGTTCCAGCTCTATTTTCCCAAGTCTTTCCTCCACCCTATTTAATCTCTCCACGATTGCTAGAGTATAACTCCTAAATATATATTCAATGCTATCCAGTGTAACACTAGTATGCGCTGCTTGCGGCACAGTGTCTGCTAAGGTTTTATCAGTACTAACCTCCGTATCTTTGTGTGTAGATGCTGGGAGTGGTGAGAGTGCTGTTACTGTTCCCTCTTTGTCAGTAATAGCTATTGTGCATTGATCATTAATAGTGGTAGGCTTTACTTTTATGCCAAAATTGCAACGGCCCAACTTTTGTTTATGTGGTTCCACCCTTTTTCGTCTTTTTTTAGTTGGGGGTGGGCCATAGGTTTTTTACGGCATAATTTTCTTGGTCTTATTTCATGTAATTTTACATGGCATAGTTGTTGGTGTGATCAGCACCTCAGTTACACTGGAGAAGCTAGTGGAGTTGTGGGGTGAGGTACAACTCACGGCTTGTTTAAAATATGAGATTTGCATTTTCTGCCTAAAGTGTCTACAGTGTAAGAAAGGCACCATTTTGGTAAACGCTTGAAGAGACCTCGAGAGAATGTTGATGATTATGTCACTGTCTTGAGGAAACTAGCTTCCACATGTAGTCAAGTCAAAAGAAACTTTATTTCGATTGAATTTACAATCATAAAAGTACATTTAAAAATAGATATTTACAACAGTTTATAAAAAGTTTTCATTTACTCATTAATGACTGAAGGAAACATAACACTATGAATCAGAGCATTGAGAGATCGTTCAAATTCGTCTAAGCTTCCACATGTAATTTTGGGGCTAATTATGGAGAAAGTTTGAGAGATCAATTTATGCTAGGGTGTTCTTTAGATAACGTTAAAGAGGCATGTTGTGAAAAAGATAATCCGTCCTTGTTGGAAGTAATCACCATAGCTAAATTGTGTGAACACACAAAATCATGTATTGAGGAACTTAAAACAGGAAATGGTGAGGTACTTAAGGCAGATAAAGTAGAAACTGTATATGATGCGAAAGGTAAGCAAAACAATATGACGAATCCTCACCAGGACAAAACTGACACTTATAGATCTTTGTATCACAAGCTCAATTACAACAAGAATACTGTTTATTCTGGAAAATGTCAATGTACATGTTACAGATGTGCAGAATATGGGCATGTAGCCAGCTTTAAAGGTTTGTAGTGTAGTTCCTATTTTCCCAATAGGCCCTGCGCATTGGAATAACATAAACAGTAGTATGGACGTAGAAGTGCGGATCTTCCAGGTCTCCACTGACTATGCTAAACTTAATTGGGTTTGTTACCAACTAGCTCAGAGGTCACTGGAAACTTTCTTGACTGAATAGGAAGTAATCAGCTTCCCTGGTACAGACAAGAAGGGATTCAGTTTTCCAACAACCGCATAAACATGACAACTTTGCTCCTTAGAATAAGAGTCAATCTCTAGAGTTGTGTGAAACAATAGACAGTTATTTTACTCAGTCAGTTTTGTGCAGATTACTTTCACCAAAGTGCAGAGAATAGAGAGACGGGGCGCTTTCAATAAAAAGGTATTATTTATTAAACAGTCTTTCTTCTCGTGCAAGAGAAATGAATTGCCACAATTGCAAGACTAGTTATTATAAAAAGTGCGTACAGTAAAATGAGGATTGCGAAATAATACTGTAAAAGCATTGATATGGTTTCTTAGCCATACAATGGTTTAAAATGAATAAAACATATATACATTCATATATACATTAGGCTAACGTACTCAACTGGTGCTTCTAACTAGGCCTACCCCAGTGTACCTGACCTAAGCCTAATACTTGGGAGGGAGTAAGTAAGTAGCAGTTTTAGATAAGTTGGTTTTGCCAAGGTTTGCTTCAAGAATTCTCTCTAAGGGTTTAGTCAACACCATACCTCTGAAAATAGAATGTTGGAGGTCTTGTATCTCCTTCCAGGACTCGATATCCCAGTTACTCGCAAGAGTAGGCTGGAAACGCCGGAGCTGGATTTCTCGGCAGGAGAAAAGACAGCGTGTCTCTCAGCGCGTCGAGGAGGAGGAGGGGCAGCGTCCGTGGGCAGCTTGCATCTGCTGGGCTCTGCAGGGGGCAGCTGTTCTGCTCCTATGTGCACCACACCATTGCTATCATCGATGTCGTTGAGGCAGCGATAGCATCAGTAACATCAGTAACATCAGCAGCCTTTGCTTAAGGCAACGTTGGTAATATTTATACCTGAAAGGTGCCTGGTTTGACGTAAGTTTTTGGACATAAGACGTCAATAAAGATGTCACTAGGAAGTGATCGTCTCTCAGTGCTCATTAGAGTTCTATTACTAATCAAAACATAGCAAGCGGGGCTTTCCCAGGTTGCTGAGTTTTTATCTTGTTGAAGAACTCAGAGTGTAATCTAGGAATCTTAGATAGTAGCTTCTGCTGTGTCATTTGCTCTAACCAGCTGTAGAGGAAGCTGCAGAGGAAGTGATTCTGAAATGTGGCTCTGAACGTGTGAGGCCAGAGACGAGTTTCTGAATATTGCTCTTGATCGTTTATGCCATTATAGGGGAATAAATGGATTATAGCCGTATAGGGGCATAAGGTCACAGTATTGATCGGGGTCCTAGATTAGAACGCGACACCCACTCCACGAATGTATGTCCATCAAATTACTAAAACTATAGCAAAATATGCATGTGTAACATTACCCACCCCAAAATACATATTTGCATTTGAAATGGCGTATTCGAAATACATGGAATGTACTGTACGTCTTTAAGCATAGAAATCATTCAAAATGATAGCATATGTAATCAATGAACGATTTTGCGAAAAAATTACACATGAAATATCTCTTAATACAGAAAAGAAGTGCGAGATAATTTCATCACATATAAATGCATTGCTGTAACAGGTGCTAGAGTCTGGTGTAAAGTTATTATGTCTCTAGATTTACCTAAAAATAGAAGCTTCTGTTCTTTATGAATAGGTCTACTTTAAGCAAAGAATTTTTGTGCCAGAAAAAGGTAAATATTTTCAAAAAAGTGTTAAAAAAAAAATTCTTGTTGAACGGGGGAATAGAGTTCCAACGCTTTTCAGCAAAACTGAAGGCCGAATTCAGAGTTCATGGGAACGCTGTGTGTCGGAATGCTTTCTAAAGTTATTGTTTCTGTTCGGGGGAGAACATCATATCAGACAGGCTCTCAAAGAATTGGTCTACAAAATCAGGTGACAGTTCGACCAAGTTCGATAGTGCTGTAACTTGGCAGGTGTGAGAATGATTGCTATCATCAAAGTCTGGATCAGCAATGCTCACAGATGGTCGTACCTGGGTGATGTTGCTTTTATTTCTCGCTCCACTGTCACCACCTAGTCGTAGCACAGGAGTCTCAACAAATGCCGTCATCAGGATTGGTAGCCGCTGGGGACAACACAATGCGTGAGCCGTTATAGGACTTAGCAAAGTATCGATATCCATTGGTACTGCTGATGGAAGTGCAAGACAGATGTCCAACACGCACTCATCTCCGCATAGCATACATCGAAGCACAGGTAAGATGCAGGTCTGCCATATAGGTCTGAATGAAAGAAACCAGGTCATGTTTAGATCTTTCAGCCTGGCCAATCCAAGGACTCTAGTTATTCTGTCCCGGTAGCGCACTGCTAGGATTGTTTCTTCCATCCTGGTGGGAGTCATGTCTGAGTTTTGGCTTGCCATATCGGAGCAGGAGGGTCAAAAATAAAAACCCTGCTACAAGTCCCAAAATAAGGGGGATGCCGCCAAAGACTGAATGGACAAAATTAGGAATGATTCCTAGAATTGCTTTGAATGGTGTTAATAGTCCCGAAAAAAATGTCTTAAATATGCCTGGGATGCCTATGACACTAGACATGTTAAGAATTTGGCTAAGCATTTCTGTGAAATGCACTGAGTTCATACGTCTCTTTTGATGAAGTGATGGGCACTGTTGTCTGCAAAAGCACAGACTTCATTTTGCTTAAAGTATCAATTCGTATAGAAGAGAAATTCAGACGAGGCCAAATGGGAGTCTCTGTGTCTCCAGGGCCGTTTGGAAACAATGCTTGCATACAGCATTTGACCATGGATGTTACGCTTACGAGATAGGCTTTTCCTGGCAAAAGGCCACAACAGCTGTGATCCGTTCTTAGAATGTAACTCCCATTCGCGAGTTGCATAAAGAAAGGCTCTATCTGCGTTGCTGGTGTGACATATTGGTGGCATGAAATGTTGTTTGAATTACCTTCACAGGCTCCGTGTAAATTAATACCCTGGCACAAAAGTATACCGCTTAGTGAATGTTTACAGTTTTCACCACTAAGAAATACATTTTTGTTGCTGTCACTATAGCATGTGTGTGTGTATGGTAATTTCCATGTTGATTTAATGTATCCTTTACCCAATCGTTCATACTGGCCAGTAGGTATGTATTCAAGGCATTTTTTAAATCGGAAAGTTGTTATCGGAATTGTGATAATCCCGTGTATTATCCATTCAATGACAGGACTTTCTGACATTGTCAATGGTAATCTCTCAAGTTTTTCGATGCTCAGGATTGCATAGTCTGCTCCTTTCTGTGCCAAGCTGATTTGTTTATCAGTAAGGTTAAAGATGGAAAACAATGACGTTGTGTTGATTAAACGCCAAGGCACATAGCCTGAACAAAGATTTTGCAGCGTCCAGACTAACTGTACAATAGAACGCAATTGCGACTGGCCATGCTGTAACATTAGCAAGTCTTTGTCGATTATATCTATGGCAGATGATACAATACTGTCCAGTGAATATATTCTGGAGGACAGAGTCATTAACCCATTGTCCACAACAGAAAGTGATTTTTCCAAATTAATACGATCAATTTCTCGTATTTTTTCAGCTGTTTCAATTTGTGTTATTTTCCAAGCCTCGTTGTAAGCCGCATATATACTGGTCGCTATGAAACGCTTTTGACGCTGTTTGCGTGGTCCCAGAATGAAATCGCGCAAATCAGCACAATCTTTAAGTAAAGATAAGTGTTGCTTAATTTCAGCCAGTGTGGATGATTCTAGCCATTCAAGGCACAGCTTCCCTACACTGTATGTTGTTACTATCCCTGGATGTTGTCTCTGGGAGTATCTAGGGTCTTGTCTGGTCATTGTTAACCCCTGTGTTTTGTTCAGGAATCTATCTTGACAGCTGTTTGTGTCAGTAGGCCAGATTAACCACTTTTTCCAATCAGGATGTGTTCTGTTTAGGTGTAAAATTTTTGATACGTCTATCTCAATATCTGTTTTTGCATTATCAGGTATTGGCTTCGGAATAGACGGTTTGTTAAGGTCTTTGATCTTAGCTAGGCCAAGACAGGTTGTTTGTTAAATTGTTTCATTTAAAAACATTATTTGCTCTGGGATCATGCAGGCTCGAAATAGTGCTTTTAGGCCTTGCACCTGCCACTCTTTTGTACCCCAGATCGTTTTTGTTTCAATGTTATTTTTCCAATAATCAAAACCAAATGTCATCATTTTTTCATAAAATGCTTCTGAATATATCAATTTAGTATTTGTCAGCATGGTTTTCAATCCTGTTTTATCTAACAGTTTATAATAAAACGTTTCTGCATCACTGGTGTTAAACCCTGAGAAGTACTTGAATTTCTCATAGAATGTTTTAGAACTGCTTTTAGGTGGAGTAGCACAATGTTCCCATTGGTTATACTTAAAAACATTTCTAGGCTGTGCAGATTTATTCAAGTAATGATCACCATAGTGTGTGTAGCAGAACATCTGTTCATAACTAGACGAATCTTGTAAATAATCATGATCTGTAAATCTAGCTGACATTACTAAATCAGACATCATATTATTAATACTTTCAAAATCCCAATCATCAGAGAACGTACTAGGTTTTACAAAGTCACTTAATGAAACCTTGAATTGATGAGGATACTTCAGGATTTCGACCGGACCATAGATTTCATAGTCAGTTTTGTCCCATACTATCCCTCCGGGTATTGGAATGGCTGTGACATTTACTGTTGACAGTTCTCTTTTCTTCATGTGGGATGATCTGTGTGGTTTTAGGACTAAGTTGATGTTCTGACTTGCTGTGTCCATTGTATTGTAATAAACCTTCCTAAAATTAAAACTAAAATTAGGCATAGTAGGAGTATGAATACCCCTGAAATAATCCAATGCTCAATCAATGGTGCATCCAGATATACTTCTTTGATTTGTTGAAAGAGTTCTGTTGCTTTTTCTTTAAAAGTCTTTTTTGTTTCTGGCATCACTTCGGAGTTGCTTTGATCCTCAGAAAAGTTATCGAAGTTGATGAAGTAGCCAGAGGCAGTTCTGTCAATTGTTGGGATTGTTCTTTCAATTTGTCTTTCGGTAGCACATTCTGATGCCACATCATTGTAGACTGGTGTTTCTTGATGAACTGTTTCAATCTGTGTCTCAAGAGGCACGAGTTCCATGGCATTATTGCATAGTCCCTCTCTGTGCACTGCAGGCTGATCAAATGTGATTAGTCTTTCAGTTTGAACCTCTTGGATTGTTGCAAGTTTGGGTATTCTGTTGTTTCTCGGGAGTCCACTGGCCTACTGTTGATTATAGGCCACATGCTTGTGGTTTTACCAGGTCTATTGTTACAACTCTGTTCTCCTTTTTACCAGCAAGGGGCGGTAGTACTACTGATCTTGTTACGTTGATTGCTAAGACAGGTACTGCTTTTCTGTAGGAAGGCCCAAATTCCTTCTTCGCCGCTATTTTTTCTCTGACTAGATCCCCAATCTTTGGAATCCAGACAGGCCTTGCTGGGGCTGGTGGTGCCTCGGCAGTGGTAGTTGGTTGTTGCTTTAACTTTATGTTGCTTAAGGATTTTCTTGTTTCATTCAAGTCCTGTAAAACAGCCAAACGATCTTTGATGTCAAAGTCTGTTTTCTTATCTTCTACCACTGATACCTGACTATCTAAGTCCTGAATTCGCATTCTAGTTCCGAACAATAGTTCGTATGGGCTGAAACCTTTTAGAGAATTTCTTGGCAAGTTGTTTAGGCTTAACTGGACACTTATTAAATGTTTGACCCACCCAGCACCCGAACCTAATACCTTCGCTGTTATAGATTGCTTTATGTCCCGGTTTTTTCTTTCTACCATACTGTTCCCTTTGGGGTGTGACGGACAAGAATACCGCAAGCCAAAGCCCATGCTGGCAATGGCCTCCTTATAAGCTTGAGAGCTGAAAGCAGGACCCTGGTCAGAATGGAACATGGAAATTGCGTATGTGCCGATAAAGACTCGCAGATCTTTTATAACCGTTCTGGCGTCAGCCGAGCGCTGGGGCCACATCCATATGAATCTCGTACAGGAATCCACTGCGACCATGATATATCTATAGTTGCCGTCCCTTTGTAGGGGACCACAGTGGTCCAGGTAAACACATGCAAATGGTTTATCTGAGATGAGAAGGGGTGTCTGCGCTGGTCGTTTTACTATTGATACTTTCATTCTTTGGCATATTTCGCATTCTAATACATACTTCTTAGTTTGTATTCTCATGCGAGGCCACCAATATCTCTGTTTTAATAGTGATACTGTTGCGGAAACGCCAGCGTGTGCAGAAGCAAGCCCTTCGTGTGCCGCTTTTATTAGTCCTAACCTGTGTTCCATGTTTGGAATTACTCTATCCCCCACTCCAGGGATTCGAGCAAAAGGAACATTATTCGTATCTGTTGAATATAAGGACTTTTCTGGAAAGTCTTTTGGGAGTGTTTTCTTATCATCTTTTACTGACGCACTGACAGCTTGTAGAATGTCGCTGTCTATTTTTGTTTGTGACCGAGTAATCGCAGCTATGGAAGCCGTTTGCACAGCTGCCTTCGCGGCTTCATCAGCCAATGAATTCCCTGCAACGTGAACGCCATCACTTTGAAGACTCTGTGCGTGTATCACGTGAGTCTTTTGTAGTTCTTTCTGTAAAAGAGCTACTTGTTTCCAAAGCATTTTATGCTTGATTGTGGCACCTGTGTCATCTTTGTAATCATTTTGAACCCAGCTCTGCAACTTATTATTGTAAGAGTTGACGCAAAAATGCTAATCGCACACGATTAGTGTCGGGAATTCACGTTCTGCATTTTCAAACGCCATCTTTAAAGATCTGATTTCAGCTCTCTGAGCCGAACAGTACCTCACTGATTCAGTTTTTGTTATTTTCGGTCTGAATTTACCGCACAGCCAGCGACCTTTAACAATCGCACAGGCTGCATCGTAGGATTTGTTCTCTACGTTGAAATGCTGTACGAATCTATCTGTATAGATTATACAGGCGTACTGTGGGAGAGGCAGAAGTTCGATTGGCAGAGGATATTCTTCTTCATAAGTCAAATCATTCAGTTTATTCAAGAGCGGGCCGTGATAGAATTTCACGTCTTCCGCAGCAAGAGAATTTACATACTGTATCCATTTCGGATCCAGTGACACTGCAGGCAGGTTTACCGGGCTGAATAGCGCCTCGAAGGCGGATTCCGCTGTGACAACAGTGATCCTTCTGCCTTTTGCTAGTTCTCTTTCTTTAGCTATAGCTGTTTGCACTGCTTTCACAGTATTTTCGGTGAGACTGAATGTTTTTTCTGCTTGTGTGTACAAGTGAGATTTGTAAGCTATTGGTACCGTTTCTCCCTCATTAGAGGTCAGGTACGTGAATCCGCATCTTCCTGGGATGACTCGGAATACAAGATTGCGTGTGTTGTCACGTGTATCTAATTTAGTTTTTGCTAACATGTCTGTTTGCAGTGATCTCAAAATTTCTGTGTGTTTTTGAGTCCAGTTGATTTGTTTAAAATCAGGTTTAATTAGTTCATAGAGAGGTTTAACCCTCTCTGCGTAATTTAGAATGTAAGTTCTTCCGAAATTCAGAAAACCTAGGATCGATTGTAAGTTCTTCAGCGTTTTTGGAGCTTGAAGTACAGCGCGCTTCTCTAAGAAGTTGTCCGCTAGGCTTTTTCCTTCACTTGATAATTCGTATCCTAAAAATAATACTGTCAGGTGGGCAATTAGAGACTTTTTAAAGTTGAATTTGTAACCCTCTGCTGCGAACCCAAGTATAATGGTGTTCACTCTTTTCAAGTGAGTCTCCAAGTCGTCGTCTGTGAGATAGATATCATCTACATAAGATAATGCCTCATCATCATACATTTGTAGTAACTCTGGCTGAGAATAGTCCTGGGCTGTTCTTGAATCCCTGTGGGAGCCTACAGAAATTTTTCTGTGACCCCATTACTGAGAAAGCGGTTAAGTATCTGCTTTCTGGTGCAATGTTTTGACAAAAGAAACCATTAGATATGTCTAATGTCGTTTTATATTTTTTCCTAACTATGTTATTCATTAGTGCAGCACTATGCAAATTTTGTACTGCAAATGTTTTGCAACATGCGTTAAGGTGTCTGTAATCCAAAACTAGACGATATGAATTGTCTGGCTTGGAGACAGGAAACAAAGGATTGTTCATTTGAGAGGTGCATGTTTCAATCACCCCCTGGTATTCAAGTTGATCTAAGATCTCCCTGACCTGTTTTTTAGCTTCTTGCTTAATGGGATACTGCCTTTGGGCAGTCGGTTGACTTTTTAATTGGATTTTGTGAGGAGGAGAGTCCTCATCCCATCCTACATGATTTTTATATAATGCTGGTGCCTGGCCTACTGCCCATTTCCTTGCATAAGTATATTTTTTGTGAATCGGAATGTGATTCGAGAAGGCAGGCATAATCATTTCTTCGCCACAAGGGCACTCCCTGACAAACTCTGGGGGCCAATCCTTTTCAGCTAACAGAATGTCATAGCCTTTTCAGAGTTTATCCCAAAATAGACCCCTTATTTTCCTAGTCTTATCACCCTCTATACGCAATGTTATTTCGTATATCTTATGGGGCTCGCTAAGTCTGGTGTCGGCAGTTTCAACCTGAATGTATTAATTCGTGTCCACTGTCTCCAGATGACTCATCAGGATCTTGCGGGCTATACTGATTTCTGCTGCACTGTCTAGCATTGTCTGTGCCCACTCCCCGTTTTTCAACTGTGTCCTCAGTATTCTCGGCATGTTCGATTACTCTAATACTGGCTACCTTCTTTATTGGAAATTGAGATTTTTTACTTTGAGCAGGTTCCTTGTCTTTGGACTTGGTGTGCTCTCCTGGGTCTGACCGTCCTCTTCTTTCCGATTTCTGCGAAAAAGATCGAGAGGGACGTGTATCAATACTTTGATATCTATCAGGCTTCTTCAACTTATCCCTATTTCTAAGGTTATATCTTTTCTCAGAGGGCTCCCTCTGGGGAGACTGGTGTTCTTGAGTCGGAGTTCTTTCCCTCCGTCGAGGAGACCTTCCTCTGGACTGGAAAACGTTTTCCTTGGGAGTGGACTGTTTATTTCCATCCCAACTCTTTTTAGGAGTATTAGAATTATTTTTAACAAATAATTTTACTAATTTTCTATATGCCTTTGTTAATTCTCTTATTTTAACTAAGAGTTCTTCACTTGACATTTTATCAATGTCCGGATGTGGTGTGTAGCTGGCTAGAACCGGCCACGTTACTCCTGGTCTACCTAGTGGACCGAGCCTGGTAATATGATCATTATGTTTTAGGGCGCCTTTAAACCAGAGCAAATGCTCTTGGAATTTTAATGGGATTTCAGTCTCCTCGAAAGGAGCGTACTCTTCCGGTGGATCCCCTATTTTGTAATAGTGGAACTCGTGTGTTGCAGCGTTTGCCGCTGGAAATTTTATCCAAGAATAGAATACCTCTGTCTGCCGATATTCGTGTGCCTCTATCACGAAGACGACTGTGCCACCTTGTGTGGTCAGTCCATTTTCTATAAGTTTTGACGTTATAGATTTTCTTAAATGTGCCGGGATGATTATCGCACCCGGTTCAGTAATCCCTGTATTATCGGGACCCTGCTGAGTCGCATCTACTGCGGCATCAGTTCCGTTGTTTTTAACTGACATTTTATAAATGCAGGTTTTGCAGAGCAGGTCTCCAAGGAGACAAAGATTAGCTGCACAATATTTTGGAACACTGTATCCTTCAACGTTGAATAAACCAGAGCTTTACATAGGAATCTCTTCCTACTAAGGTCGGGCGGATTTTAACCTTTCACCCACTTCAGACGTCTATTGGAGTATTTACGGGAGGAAGGGGTCAGTGTGAAAAATGCACGACTGAGTTACTCTAACGTCTTGCGTTAGTTTTATCGCCTTATCAAACGTTGGGCGCCATGTAGTGTAGTTCCTATTTTCCCAATAGGCCCTGCGCATTGGAATAACATAAACAGTAGTATGGACGTAGAAGTGCGGATCTTCCAGGTCTCCACTGACTATGCTAAACTTAATTGGGTTTGTTACCAACTACTTCAGAGGTCACTGGAAACGTTCTTGACTGAATAGGAAGTGATCAGCTTCCCTGGTACAGACAAGAAGGGATTCAGTTTTCCAACAACCGCATAAACATGACAACTTTGCTCCTTAGAATAAGAGTCAATCTCTAGAGTCTTGTGAAACAATAGACAGTTATTTTACTCAGTCAGTTTTGTGCAGATTACTTTCACCAAAGTGCAGAGAATAGAGAGACGGGGCGCTTTCAATAAAAAGGTATTATTTATTGAACAGTCTTTCTTCTCGTGCAAGAGAAATGAATTGCCACAATTGCAAGACTAGTTATTATAAAAAGTGCGTACAGTAAAATGAGGATTTTGAAATAATACTGTAAAAGCATTGATATGGTTTCTTAGCCATACAATGGTTTAAAATGAATAAAACATATATACATTCATATATACATTAGGCTAACGTACTCAACTGGTGCTTCTAACTACGCCTACCCCAGTGTACCTGACCTAAGCCTAATACTTGGGAGGGAGTAAGTAAGTAGCAGTTTTAGTTAAGTTGGTTTTGCCAAGGTTTGCTTCAAGAATTCTCTCTAAGGGTTTAGTCAACACCATACCTCTGAAAATAGAATGTTGGAGGTCTTGTATCTCCTTCCAGGACTCGATATCCCAGTTACTCGCAAGAGTAGGCTGGAAACGCCGGAGCTGGATTTCTCGGCAGGAGAAAAGACAGCATCTCTCACAGCGCGTTGAGGAGGAGGAGGGGCAGCGTCCGTGGGCAACTTGCATCTGCTGGGCTCTGCAGGGGACAGCTGTTCTGCTTCTATGTGCACCACACCATCGCTATCATCGATGTCGTTGAGGCAGCGATAGCATCAGTAACATCAGTAACATCAGCAGCCTTTGCTTAAGGCAACGTTGGTAATATTTATACCTGAAAGGTGCCTGGTTTGACGTAAGTTTTTGGACATAAGACGTCAATAAAGATGTCACTAGGAAGTGATCATCTCTCAGTGCTCATTAGAGTTCTATTACCAATCAAAACATAGCAAGCGGGGCTTTCCCAGGTTGCTGAGTTTTTATCTTGTTGAAGAACTCAGAGTGTAATCTAGGAATCCTAGATCGTAGCTTCTGCTGTGTCATTTGCTCTAATGAGCTGCAGAGGAAGCTGCAGAGGAAGGGATTCTGAAATGTGGCTCTGAACGTGTGAGGCCAGAGACGAGTTTCTGAATATTGCTCTTGATCGTTTATGCCATTATAGGGGAATAAATGGATTATAGCCGTTTAGGGGCATAAGGTCACAGTATTGATCGGGGTCCTAGATTAGAACGCGACAGGTTGTATTGGATGTGAGGCAACCTGTAAGAAATGCAAAAAGAAGGGTCATGTATCAAGATGTTGTTGCTCTAGCATTGAGAAAAAAAAAGTTCAAGAAGTTGTTTGTGATGATGATTACAAAGTTGAAGAAATAATACTCAGGGTCTGTGAAGGTGAAAAAAAGTGGTCCTTTTGAAGTAGTTCACATCGATAACACCCCTGTACGGATGTTGTTTGACTCTGGGACAAAGATTACTCTTGTTCCCAAAGAAGTATATGATGAACATATGAATATGAAAGGCAAAGTTGTACTTCATGAAGCTGATATCAAAGCCAAAGGGTATTGGGTGAGCCAAATAAACTTTCAGGATATTTCAATGGTAACATCAATTTCAAAGATCGAGTCACCATTGGGAAAGTTTATGTTTCTGAGAGAGGTGATTCATTGAATTATATTTTTACTGCCACTAGATTTGCTCTTTATTTTGCATTATTCTCCGGGGATACCTACCTGATTGCCAACACCTCCTGACACCCCGCGCAGCCGATTAGGCGCTGACGCGGAAGGGAGCACAGGGACTGCCATCTTGGGGGAAGTGGCAGGCCTGCGGACTAGCTGTCGGCAGCCTCCCACCCTTCTCCCGCCCCTTTAAATGGCTGCAGGGTTCCGTCCGCGCAGCGGGCGCGCCGGCGGTGCGCCAAAGGTGAGCCCATCTGCGCCCATCCGCGTCGGACCCACGCCCTGCGCCACAACCCCTGGCCACCAGCTCATAGGACCTCAGCCCTGGCCATTCTACAGCCGAGATCATCTGCTATTTTTGAATGCGGGGATTAGGAAAGTGGGCTGCATCAATCGGAGGCCAGACAAAGACATGAAGGCAGGTCCGGGGTGGTGCCCGGCGTGTCAGACTGGTCTCCCAGCGATACTTTGCAGACCGGTTAGGGCCATATCAAGCACCCCTATCTCCACAGGGGAGGGGGCGACGTATAACACGAACTGTCTCTTGGTCAATGCCAGGTCTCTGGTAAAGCAAAGTGTAGAGTGTGCTGAGATGATCCAGGATAGAAAGATAAAAATTGCTTTTATAACCGAGACCTGAACCGACGCAGCATCAGGGCCAGATTTAGTAAAAGCTACCACACCAAATTACCTGAGCTTTGTTTTGGATAGACCAGGTAAAAGGGGAGGTGGTCTGGCTATCATCCATCATGCCTCCATCAAAGGGACCTTAAATCCGGTGATTTCCGAGACATGCGAGGCTCTGCGGTTTAAGCTCTTGCTGTCTAACCATCAATCCCTTAAGGGTTGTCTCCTCTATAGACCTCCCGGGACGAAGTCCCAGTTTCTTGATAAGGTGGGCAGTATCTTAGAGGAAGCCCTGTGCGCCAATTCTTTTACAGCCCTGGGAGATTTCAACTTCCATCTAGAGGGCAGCTCTGACCCAGATACGCTTGCACTATCTGAGATGATGCACGGGGTGGGACTTACTCAGGTGGTCAAGGGGGCAACTCACCTAGCAGGACATACTCTAGATGGTGTTTTCACGAACAATCCAGACCTGAGGTTTGTTAAAACAGAACCCATGGCCTGAACTGACCATGCGGCTGTGCTGTTTAATATCCTTAGCCCCCCGATGCCCAAGGCAAGGCATGATAGGAAAGCAGCCAGGACGTGCAGATCCTGGAAAAACCTGGATGGCAATGCTCTAGAGGATCTGTTGGTGTCATCTAGGACCGCCCTGCCAGCAGATGTGAATAGAGCGGCTGGCATGTACACGGACTGGATTGATCGGGCCTGTCGCATGCTAACCCCGCCAAAAATATGCCGGCCTACTCGGTCGGTTCCATCAGCCCCTTGGTTCACTGAGGAGCTTAGAAAATCCAAGGCAGCTTGCAAGAAGCTCGAGCGTCACTGGTGGTCTAATTACAACGAGATGGATAAAGTTAGACTTAAAGCTAGCCGGCTGGAGAGACCTTCAAACATCTTGATTTACATGCACCCATAATTACTGCTGTCTGACTTGGAGTACAATGAATCCTTTCAGTACTCTTCACACACAGTTTCAGAGTGTATTCCTAATTAAATATCAAACACCAGTCATTAAAATGCAATTTGATCCACTTCAGAAATTCCTCCAAGTGAAAGGTGCCCCATCTTCAGAATAGAAAAGATAGAGAGAGGAGCTTATGACTTACCTAATAGCAATTGATGAGGATAAAATGTCAGTAGAGCAAAAAAGTACATATTATTACATATACTAGGGTCAGAAGGGCAAGGGATTTTCTGATCTCTTCCAAAGGTTCAAGCTTCTTAAGATGAAGATGACTTAGATGAATCTGAGGAAGCAATGATGCGATTGAAACTCAGATTGAAACCTACCCTTGTAGAACCTTAGATAGATATAATTTGCATGCTAGTAGACAAGGAGAAAACAAAAGTTTTAATGAATTTCTAAGAGCTCTGAGAAGCCATTCTAATACCTGCAACTTTGGTTCCCACACTGAT